>NW_015090999.1:5908608-6076153 GCF_001431845.1 Calidris pugnax | reverse complement strand
TTTTTTGTGGTTGGACTCGATGATCTCTGAGGTCCCTTCCAACCACTACAATTCTGTGATTCTGTGATTCTGTAAATTGACAGAGGGGAGATTTAGATTAGATACTAGAAAGAAATTCTTTCAGTGAGGGTGGTGGGGCACTGGAACAGGTTGCCCAGAGAAGTTGTGGATGCGCCATCCATGGAGGTGTTCAAGGGCAGGTCAGATGGGTCTTTGAGCAGCCTGGTCTAGTTGAAGGTATCCCTTCCCGTGGCACGGGGGTTGGAACTCGATGATCTTTAAGGTCCTTTCCATCTCTAACCATTCTGTGATTCTATGTTTTACATATTAAACAGAAAGATTAAATAGTGAATCTAATCTATGCAATTTAGTGGAAATGCAACAAAATCCAAGCACAGTGAATCACAGAATCACAGAATCTTGGTGGTTGGAAGGGACCTCTGAGATCATCGAGTCCAACCACACAGCAAAAAAAAAAACAACCAAAAAAACCCCCCCAAAAAACCAAACCAAAACAAAAAAACACCACACCCACAACAAACACTACACCACACAACACCCACCAACCAAGCCCCATACCAACAGCACCACATACAACACCCCACCACACCCCAATAATCTCGGGCACTAGAGCATGCTCTGAAGAGCCACATCTACACGTTTCTTAAATACCTCCAGGGATGGCGACTCCACCTCCTCCCTGGGCAGGCTCTTCCAGTGCCTGACCACTCTCTCAGTAAAGTAATTCTTCCTAATATCTAATCTAAACCTCCCTTGCCGCAACTTCAGACCATTTCCTCTGGTCCTGTCCTTATTCCCCTGGGAGAAGAGGCCAACCCTCACCTCTCTGCAACCTCCATGCAGGTAGTTGTAGAGGGCAATGAGGTGTCCCCTCAGCCTCCTCTTCTCCAAACTAAACATGCCCAGTTCCCTCAGCCTCTCCTCATGTGACTTGTTCTCTAGACCCCTCACTAGCTTGGTGGCTCTTCTCTGGACATGCTCCAGCAGCTCAATATCCTTCCTGTAGTGAGGGGCCCAAAACTGGACACAGTACTCAAGGTGAGGCCTCACCAGTGGCAAGTACAGAGGCACGATGACTTCCCTACTCCTGCTGGCCACACTATTCCTGATACAGTCCAGGATGCTCTTGGCCTTCTTGGCCACCTGGGCACACTGCTGGCTCATGTTAAGCCGGCTGTCCACTAACACTCCCAGGTCCTTTTCTGCTGGGCAGCTTTCCAGCCACTCTTCCCCAAGCCTGTAGCGCTGCCTGGGGTTGTTGTGACCGAAATGCAGGACTCGGCATTTGGCCTTTTTAAACCTCATCCTGTTGGCCTTGGACCATTGATCCAACCTGTCTAGATCCCTCTGTAGAGCCTTCTGACCCTCAAGCAGATCAACACTCCCACCTAGTTTGGTGTCATACCCTGGAGACTTACATCTGGTAGATGCATTGTGGTCACAGAATTGGTTCATGGACGATGCTGTGATGGCAGGCACTGTTTAATTGCTAGCATGCTTAAGCAAGTCTTGGGAAATGAACACACATGACAGGAGAGATTTCAGACACACAGACATGATCTGTGCCCTGCCATTTGCTTTTAGGGTTCTGGCCCTATTTAATTTAGTAACTTCTTTTGTGGTCAAGTCGAGAATTTTGCTGCTTCTTTCCCTGCAAATAATTCAACTACTAACTTCCTGGCTCAGTACTGTTACAGAGGACAGCGTTAACCTTGCAGAATCAAGAGTCTAAATGAAAAAGAGAGACCAGTGCAAGTATAGACTTCAGCTAACTGCATTATATGATGCAAATATATATACTGGTATATAAAATGGAAACTTTATATTCTTTTAAATGTTGGCTAGTTGAAGGAAGAAGTGCACTTCAAAGGCAGGATTGCTCTGAAGGATCATATGGATCATTACTCAATTGTTGCTCAAACATTCTCACATTGACTTCTTCAAAGGAGAGAAGAGAATCATTGATCATCAGGTCTTATTGTGACATCTATATGAAACTGCTGTAAAGAAACTTCAAAATATATTTAAAAAACAAAAAAAGCAAATAAAATGCAACTTACTTCAGGCTTCAAAAAAAACCTTAAACTCAGCACATCATTAGGCAAACTTCTTAGGTTTGCAAATGCCTCTAGTAGATGGGGGGTAATATACAAATTCAGAGAAAAAATCTAGGAAACAAAAGAAATTATTTACTGACAGTTGTAATTGTCAGAGTGAAGGAAGGTGAAATTTAGCAATGCACATTGAATTTATTTTCAAATGTGGGAAGTATTAGTGTGAATAGATAATATTTTGAAGCAAAAATAAGTAGGATTTCTTAATTGCATTATAACAGAACTTTGAGATTTCATGTTTTTGTCACTCATTAAATTTATTGAAGTTCACTGTGAAACATCCCCTTAATGACAGCTGTCAGAGGCAGAATACTAGATTAGATATTTTTTTCATCTGACCCCCTGTGTGTCTCTGTTTCAGTCTCTAAAATCCACTGTTGTAACTTTAGGGTCAGATCTCACTCAGGCTTATGACCCTATTCACTATAGCTGATAAATCAATGTATTACTGTTGCTTTCTGTTCTTTAGTTGTTCACTAGAACAAAGCTTTCAAGCAGATCACGGGAACTCCAGGGCAGTTCTTTTGAAAATCCAGTTCCAGTGGCTGATTCTACAACCCATTATATAGCTGTGACATGTCTGATGATAACCAAATCCTGATCACTTTGTCAGATACTATTTTCCTTATCAATACTATTCTATTTCTGCAGATAATTTTCCCATTTGGTCATTTTTTTACTGGTCAGTTGCTGTTTCTGCTGACTTTTAATGGTAAGAACTGAAGGGGCTGCTGTGACCTTGCTGCATGGCCTATGAAATACAGGAGACAAGAATTCTCTGAATTATCTGTCTTTGTACTAAAATATGCCTGTAGTGGACTAATACATAAGCAGTGGCTAAATCAGCAGTTTGCACCGCAGCGGGTTATGGCAGTATTTTATTCCTGCACAACACATGCAGACATCAAAACCTTTTTTCCTAAAGTCATATACTTGGTTTTTGTTTTGATTTCTTTTTTTTTATTTGTTTGTATTGTTAATCTAGTCAGTATTTTCTCCTTAGAAGGAAAATAGATCACTTAATATTAAAGGTGCATGGAAAAATTTGTTAAATAGCAATTTCTAGATTAAAGAAAAATCACAACCTGAACTTGAAAATACGAAGACACACTTGTGTGTACCAGAGAAAATATGACCCACTTTCCAAATGGAATTGAATTTCTTAATCTTTCAGATTAAGAAAAAAATTTCATTTTTTCTTTTCTCATTTTGTTACAGATGTAAGGTTCAGTTTCACAGTTCCAGTTGTGAACTTTCATCATCAGTTATTAGAGTCAAACTTTCCTACTTTCTGGTCTAAAGAATAATTAATTTTTGTACTGGCAGAATTCCAGCAGAAAACATGCCTACTTTTAGAACAGGTAATAGACATATTACTACAACATCCAGTTGACATCAGAGTCTGAAGTTTAGGTTTCTAGTTTAATTCTAGTTTGAAGCAGAGACTAGGACAAAGAAAATTTGCTGATTGCTGGCTTTTGTCAAATGTGAGATTGCATTTCATTGACCAGTACATAAATTCCTACAAAATTATTGTTTTCTTTGCACATGTAGCACCTATATTTCAAATCTAAATGATACAGATTATTCAAAGATATGATCTTAGATTTTCTTCTTTAATTTAGCAATACACAAATAAATCTAGGAAAACAGATTAAATCTGTCTCTCTTATATTCCATTTCATTCACAGTGGAAGTGGTATGCATTTTTCTATGACAATTGTAAAATCAATTACATAATCTGTCATAATTTGAACCATATAGATAAAAACACTGCAAAATGTCTCTGTATTTAACTTTTCTATCAGTCCTTATCAATCACTGACTATTTTGCTAAATATGAGAAATTTTTCATTTAGCATGTATGAGATACTTATTGCAATGGGCAACGTCTTTTAAGTCTTTTATATATTTGACAATTTTTGGTGTCCTAATACAATCTAGATTCAAAATGCTATAAAAGATATTAGTGAATTAGAAGGATGCAGGGTACTGTGAGAGTGGGAAGATGTCTTTCTCTTTTTTACCAACACTCTCTCACTTGCTTTCTCTTTTTCTGTAGAGATAATTTGATCTTTTATCAAGAACAGGAGCTTGGAACTTCCCCTGAGGGTTGTTACTCTCTTGCTGTAGTCTATTGCACAGAAATATTAAAATCTCCCCAAAGGAATCCTTTTGGTACAAGAAACACTATCCCAGGACAGATTAATTCCTCTCCTAATATCTATTGATTACACACTGATTTCCCAGTGCTCTGTTTTGTTCCAATATTTTTCCAGGGAAAAGAAGAAATATTGCAGCCAGGGTTAGGTAGAATAGAGGGAACTATTCAGGGTTTGCAGTCTTTCTCTCTATTGCAGTGCAAAAACTAGTAACAGTGCCATGCTTAAAGAAAAGAAACATAAGAGAAGCCAATTATAATATAGCAGGCTTGAGCTGTGCAGGATCTAATATGGCAAGGTCATGCAAAATGAGGCAAAGTCATGAAGGTATCAACAGGTATCAACAGGTGTATCTCAGCTGCTTTAGAAGTATGTGCACAGAAGGATTTTGCTGCTTGGAAATCGCATAATGCAAAGTTGCACAACTACCAGTATATTCCCGAATTCCAACATGCATCCCTTTTGTAAACTAGATGTTGACATTCTTATGATGTACTTTTTATGGTATACTGAAAAGATTTCAGTTCATACTCATGGTATTTTCCCATGATGCTTCGGATAATATATAGCCCATTATATCAGCCTTTCTCTTTCAACATGATTCATCACTTTAAACATTGGCCTTTGATGTGTACTCCTCACAAGGGATCTCTAAAATGTTTTATCAAACAATGTTTAATGCACCTCTCTCTTATTCTGGCAGCTTGATTTACACTGAAATCCAACAAATTAGTAAGGTATGACCTTTACTTTAAAATAAAACAAACCCACAACCAAATTGTTGTGTTAATTGAGCTCTATTTTTCCAAATTTTCACTCTTTAAATAGTTTCCAAGGCTTAGATTTGCTGTGAGAATAACTGGTCTCTACATTTTTGTAGTACTCTAAGGTTTTTTTTCAATTTATGATATTCACGTTTGTTTAGCGCTCCTGGAAACCTTTCCTCTACAAATTTCATAACAGATAGTAATCCAGGTTCAGCAGTTTCTTTTCCTAGTTGTTTGCATTGTTCAGTTGTAAAGACATATATTAATTAGCAAAAAGTGTCTGGTTTGCCTTTGCTTTTTCTCATCACTTACCTAATACCATGTATATACATAAATATGTAAAGATTTTTTTTTACATAAATATGTAAAATAATGTATAGAATGCCATTACCATGGATGCAAGGGGGTTTGGGGCCTTTTTTTTTAAACAGTGGTTCTATTTTTCCTTTTATTAATCAACATGGTACACTGTTATAAATACATTCTTTCTTGGCTTTTCTTCTCTTTGAAGTGAAGCCATGACTAGAGTAAAAAAGTGTGAATAATTATTGGGGAAGTCCATATAACCAGCGTAGTAAGCACAGAGCGTGTTCTCTCTATAAACAGTATTGAGAGTACCTACTAAGTGCTGCTTTTCCTCCATGCATACGGAAGAACTTTTTAATGGCAGGTAGCACCAATGCCTTTCTGTGTGAATAAAATACATGAATCACAGAAGGTTAACTTGTTTTTTCTAAAATGTGCTGTCAAAGCAGTGATGGTGAAAGTATTACAAGGTACTACAACTTGGATTTTCTTTGTGTTTGTGTCAACATGAAATCCTACTTCTCTCTTTCAGGAAAGATAGTGACAGTTTCATTTTTCCCTTACAAACACATAGATCTTAGGAGATGATCAGCAGCAGAAGGCCAAGTGGGTTATTCTGGAATGTGTGAAAAGGCATTAAAGACCTATGATTACACAACTGACTTGAGCTACAAACAACTGAGTTCCAAGCCAGAAGTTCAAATGTGAAGTTTCTTGAACTGTGTCCCCTTGTAGCAGTTACAAGTCTCTCCTCTGTGCTGAAGGATTCACAGCACTGAAGTTCTACAAACATATTTTGGATGCTGTTTTTTATTTGCCTCTTTTTTTTCCAAAACACATGCAAAGAAGTTGTTGCTGTATTTCTGAATTAGAAAGTTAGTCAGACTGAGAAGTATGACATTTTCATTCAGTTTAATTTCCTTAATAATTCATTGCTCTAACATATTCTGAAGCCCAGCCTATATACTGTATAACTTCCATTTCCAGCTTTCAGATTGATGGTATTTTCATCATTGAGTCATGCTTTCATACATAGTGGCTGTTTATTTACTGGAAAGTAGTTCAGAACAACCTGTTCCTGTACTTGCTTAAAGAAAATGAAGAGCAAGAGAGGTTATGCAAGTCAGTGTGTGATCTCTAGAGAATATCAAGATGGACTAACCAGCAAGAAAAATAAATGGCTTGGAAATGATGAGCTGATGGTGGCCATAGGCAGGGGCCAAATATGTATGTCAGCCAGATACGTGTGTATCTCCCTGAGTGAGACAGATGGAGAACTTGGCTACTGGAGGGACCAGGATGTCCAGATCAACTTCCAAAGGGACTGTAGGATGTAGAGACTGACTGAGAGACTTACTTGCATGTGTGTGTCTGTGTGTGAGGCAACTACCACTGGATCCAAAGAAAAGATCCAGGGCCCACTACTGTGTAGGCTTATTGTCCAAGATCAATTATTGTAGGATATGTATTTATGTATATATATGTATCTATATGCATATATTTCTCTCTAATGAACATTTATTCTGATCAGCCTGAGTCGGGAACAGGATGAATTTGTCAGTATTGCCTGTGTTTCCTTGAGAACTGAACATTTCTGTGAGAAATGATCTTCATAGACAGCGTTGTATATATTTACATACATGAGTTATACATTTGCTTGCATATGCGGCTGTTTGAAAGGAATGCTTAGACTTGCTACTGGCTGGATGTGGAAGAATGGAGCTGCAGCTGGCCTGAAGGATTTGGCAACACTTGACAAGGAAAAATGGAATTTTGTAGAAAAAAAGGGTTTTCCCATCAAAAAAGACACAATTAATACAGATCAGATAAACATCTCCATGTTTACGTTCATTCTTCTCTGCAAAGCATGAATGCTAAGATAACTAACTCAAGTGTAGATTGCCACACTTAAATACCAGTAATTAAATGAAGCACTCATCTCCAAAGCTATGATTCCACGTCTGAACTGTAGTGTAGATATCACTCTGTCCCTCACTTTATAGGAGACACATTTCCAAAGTATAATGCATCTTATCCTAACATAGATGCCTAAAACATTTTGTGTGAACTATCTTCTGGGCATTCCTCTTCCTTCCCTTTGAGGACGAAGACAGCCTACAAAAATAGCTTTACTAGAGTTCCTAATTTTAAAAAACTAAAAAAGATGAACCACTGTTCCTGAAACCTATATACTTGCCATTGAGTGTTCAGGTGACAATGTCTGTTCTTTCATTTAAGGTA
Organism: Calidris pugnax; assembly: GCF_001431845.1. NCBI lineage: Eukaryota > Metazoa > Chordata > Aves > Charadriiformes > Scolopacidae > Calidris > Calidris pugnax. The sequence goes on along the minus strand of NW_015090999.1, from coordinate 6,068,542 downwards.
TTAAATGGTAGTGATACTAATTATCTTTTTATTATTTATTATTTTATTATTATTTAACATATTCTGCAAAGCAGAAAATATACCCTACTAAAATATTACTTCCTGCAGATTGAGAATTCTAGATAGTGCTTTGGGCTTTCTATTTTAGTTTTTGGGGAATGCTGTGTCCCTCTTACATATATGTTAAGATAACTTCCTGTCATGTTTTGTTCTCCTGCTAGCAGTTGCTGTATTTCTTAACTATATCATTCCTTTGGACCATCACATATTGTTTTCTATCCTGTTTCTTCCTTTTCTGCCTACCACTGCATTTCTAGCTTTGGAAAACTTATTCATATGGACAGTAACCTTGCTACTAATGCCAGACCCTAGTAACTGGGGAAAAAAAAAAAAAACTTCAGGAAAATACATGCCAGACATGGACAGATTTTTTAATGGGACAGAAAACATTGTTCTTTAACCTGAGAGTGACCTCATTTTTAACTTTTCTATCGATAAGACAAATATCATCAACAAAGTGATTATACATATTTTTTAACGTGGGAAAAGCAAAGCAGCTTACCTAAACCTTTTTCTTGGCAGGAGCTGAGCTCAAGAAATAAAGATCTGGAACAAAAAAAATTCAGCCTAAGCCCTGAAATTCTGATACACTTGTAAGCATCTGAAGATAGGGTTCTATAATAGAAAGTGTTAGGCAGTCTTAACTATAGATCTTGCTGCCAGTTTCAGTCATCATCCTTTCCTCAGTGAAAAGGAAGGACATGGAGAAAGGTTTGAAAAAACTTGGAGGCATGTCTGTTCATTTGGAAAGAACTAAGAGTAAAGAGAGGAAATACAAATAATGTATTGTTTCACTTGGAAAGGAACACAAAAAAAAAAGATGTTAAATTATTGCTCAGGCTGCTAGTTTTCGAATTTGCTAGTTTGTCATGTGACAAATTCTCTGACATACTCTAGTCCTTCTATTTTCTGTAACTTTTATTTAACAACTGCTTGAGGTGCTGCCTTACTTACAAATTTGGGTATTGACTCATATGGCTTTTCCAGATTTTTTTTTTAAGAAAAGAATTTGAAAGAAGGAACTCTAGTGATCATTCATCACCATCTGATGATCTGAAATTCTGAAGAAACTCAGCAAGAGCATTAAAATTTTCCATAAAATAATCTATGCATTTTATGTTTCCTACAATGTGCTAAATGAGAATGAGGTGCTGAGAAATGGTTTTGATTTTTGTTGCTGTTATTTGTTTCTAAATATAATGTTTAGTATTTTATTTTAAGATAAAATGGAGATATCCAGATGTGCACATTTTTATTGAGCAGCTGTGTTTGTTCTGTATTTCTTGTCTTTCTTCAGTTCATCCTTTCCTTATTGCTTGCTGCTTTCCTTTGTTAGAGTAGATCTAAAATTAGACTGTAAAATAAAGGAAAAAAAAAAAGAGGTCTTGACATGTCTACTTTCTTAAGTGGCAGTACAAAGCCAACACTAAAGAGGATAAAACCAGAAGTCCATCTATCCCATTATTCTATTTCTGAACAATGGCTGGATAGGAAGATGGAAATGGAAAATGGGAAATATAACTACTGAGAGGGTATCAAATAATCTTCCCTTTTGTACAGTCTCACGTCTTCTAATTGTTAGTACCTTAAGTATTGTCAAAGCTTGAGTTAGCTTTACATTATACTTGTGTAAGTTGCACTGTAACTGTTATGTAATTCTGACTGCAGTTATGAGAGTTTATTTCTGTCAGTAGAAGTCACATGGAGTAGTAGAAGCGAAATTGGGCTTAATACCTTTAGGACATCTCCATTATGGAGGATGATATAAGCCCAGATAATTGTTGTAAATCAAACTGTTTTCAGATTTACTGTAGGTCTACAGCACGTCTATGTCTTGGACCCTGGAAACTCTGAATATCCTGCATCTGGGGATGTTCAAAGGCTTCCAGAGTTTCTGATGTTAACCAGAAGCTGAGTTCCTGTTGCAGACTGGCTCGTCTTCTGGGTTCCTGAAATTCTAAAGAACCTCAGCTCTGCAAACAGGCAGTTAGAGTTATGTGCTACGCCTATAACAGAAATGTAAGTGATGCTAGAGGACATCTCCAGGCCTGGAACTTGACTGTTGTGCTTTTAAATTCTTAAGTGCAATGCCTGTTATGTATTTTGTCTACCTAACTAGTAATTTCCTAAAAAATCTCTGGGACAGGGACTATTTGAAACAGTTGGTTTGGATGTAGCCAGCCTGCTCTGGAGATTAAGAGAATTGAATTGTATGAACAACCACCATTCTATGAGGGAAGACCTAAGTTTCTGAGAGTAGTGCCACATGTCATCTTTTTTTTTTTTTCCATTCCTTAACATAGAGAGCTACAAGATGTTCCACATAAAAGCCCCCACGACTGAAGATTAAGAGGCTACAGAACAGAGCTATGATGGAGTGATCCAGGACTAGGAGCTCCAGGACTAGGAGCTCAAAACCTTTTGCACATGTCACTGTACTTTGCTGCTACTGTGCTTCTTACTCAAGGTTTGGAAAGACATTTTGCAGTTGTATCCTAGCTCCTTTGCCAAGTGGGTTTAATTCTGATGACTGGTACTTCACAGAAACTGATCTCTGTCTATGAGTTCATTGTGGTGCGACATGCTTTCCCCTGCTGTGTTAAGAAGTAACTATGTAAAGGCCTTATTTGTTCCAAACTTCTGTTTGTACAAAAGGCAGCTGTTGCTAAGAATTATTATAACTGCATGGTTGACTTTTCACTGACTGCTGTGCCTACACTTTGTGCATAGAGCACCTTCTACTATAAAATAGGATTATTTTTTCTCTCTATTTTTAATACTGCAGATGATGGAGTTAAAAAGAGAGGATGAAAACAGTGACGTAACATACAGGCCCAGGTCAACCAAGAGCAAGAGCTGTAAGTAAGGACTAGGTTGCAGGGAGTTTGTGTGTTGGTGTTAATGGAAAATCAGGGCGTTATTTTATTCAAAGCATTTATGCAACCATCTGTAATGCCTAATAGTTTTTCTTTTTATAATCCAATATTGTTTCTCCCACACACTACATTTGCTTGATAAAATGAGGATGATTTTCTTAATTTGAGTTTAATGGTGTAGTGCAAAAAGATGAACTTGTTCACTGCAAATGTGTTAGCTAAAGTGTGATTGTGAGCATTCAGCTATGACTCTGTGGGTTCCACAATCACAGTTCAATATAAATATATGTTCCTGCTCAAAAATGATCCTTTAGGGGGGTGGGGGGCAAGTTTAATTTTCAGCCAAATTACTTACCTGATATAGCTCCCATCAGGGCCTCAAGAATACAAGTGCCAGCACAAGAGAAACAGTGGAAATAAACATTTGAGAAGGCAAGTAAAACTCAACTTTTATAAGGAACTCTTACTTATGACACATTAAAGAGGATGGGTAAAAAAAGTATCTGGAAAAATATGGTGGAAATTTCCCAATTATTATTTTTTTAATTTTACTTTTCCTAGAATCAAAATCCTAATATTTCAGAGTCGTAATACTGCATATCACATTTCAGATTTGATTGTAAAGTGAACTCACTCTCCTTTTTAAACAGTTTATCCTTCCAGTTTCCTCATAGCTATTCTCTCTGGCAAGTACAAGAAAGTCGTAGGTAACGTCACAGTGTCCATTCTCATTTTACTTCCTATCCACTTGTTTCATAGGAAATAACAGAAAAATAACAGCTTAATTACAAGTTACAGTCTGGTCCAAATAGATTGTTGTGGCAAGGAAAAAAATCTTATAATTGTGCATAGTTAAAACAGGCTTACAATGATCCCTCAGGATATATTAAAATATTATTTTAATGACCCAAATTCCCATATATTTAATGGTATTCATATTTAACAAAATGCTGTTTATTTTATGTATTTACGTTTATATATATATTTATATATGCAGCAAAGAAAACACATTAGTTTACATTATTATGATGTTATTATAACTGACATCGAAGTGTTTCCTGACTTCTAAATGCATAACTCTACAAGTTATTTTATAACTTGTTTTATTGCATTTAATATATCATTTTATGTACATATAAGGCATTGTATTACACATTCAGTGAACCAAATAATTTGTTATTTTTAGATTAAATAAACTCACCTTTGACCTGCTTTTCTTCAGGCACTCTGATGAGACCTGGTTTTGGATGGCATCCAGCTTGGTGACTGGTACTGATATTTTAGCAGTGGGGTAGATTACTCCATTTAGTGGATAGTGGAGCTTGCAAAATTGGTGATTGTAAAGTTTAGCAACAACAACTCCTAACCATAGTTTCAGCATAATCCCAGTGGTAAGGTAGTTACAGGAAAAACTAATTCCTCTTATTGCCTAAAAGCATTACATTTAATATTTTACTTGAGAAGGCAGCTGGTAGTATCTAGTTACTCTTTGGCAAACTTAGAAAGCAGTCATTATTTAGCAGTTTAAAGCACACTCAAAACACTCCACGTTGATTGATTTTATAATGGCAGATCATTTATATACAATCATGCAGTGCCTTGTTTTAACAAGACCACCGCTTTCTTTCAGTGAAAACTGCAAGAAAATAAAGTTTGATTTGAAACTCAGCAAATCCTTCTATAAGGAGATTATTTTAAAAATGCATTAAAACTGCTAAAAACTAATGCCTTCCATAAATGTAGTCCAGGTCTGATCAAAACAATAATAATTACGAGATTCAAAAGGAAATCAGAATGAAATGAAACAGAAACCTCTTGACTGGGGAGTCTCCTCCATTTTGATTGGTCAGCTTCTCAGTCTTGTTGGACTACTCTAATTTTAGATGGAATTAGAGTAATGCATGTATGCAACATGTCTAGATAAACCCATATGTACATTCTTTGTATATGTGGCCAAGTTTTTGTTTACATATTGCTTTTTTGTGTTTCATTATGGTATTTATCTTTTCCTGAAAGCACATTATATTCAGTACTGGACTGGATATAGCAGCTTTTTTCGTGATGTTATCAGACTCATTTTCTTATTAGTGACAAAGTTTCACAGCTGCAGCAATATAGACACCTTGGAGGAACTTAAATAGTATTTTCCTTTTACCCACAGCCATAGAGCTGTTCTTTTCACATGTTTCATTCACAATTCTCCAGACAAATTTCTTATTTTATTTTTCTTTTTTTTTTTTTTCGGTCATTGTAGCAAGATTTTCATTAAGGAGGTTTTTAGACAATTTTTCATTCTTATGGCCCAGAAAACAATCAACAATATTTAAAAAAACTAAATTCAGATCTGTAAGCCACATCACAGTTTTAGAAATAGATATCAGTAAATCTGAAAATAATCTGGTGAAAGATAGAAGTCAGCACTGATATGTAGAGAGATTCTTTTTTTTCTGTTATCTATGAACAATGCATCTCATTCCTAATGGTGTAAAAAGTAATTAGGTTGGCCAGAAAATATTGTGAAGTTTGAAGCCTTTACTTTGTGACAGTATTAAATCTAGGAATTCTTTTGTGAAGTTGGAAACTATGTGTTTGATTGGCATTAGAGTAGATTTTTTTTCCAACATACTAGAAGACTGAACAAAGACCTTTAGATAAGTAGTTGAATCCAGTGTGGCTTGAAAAATATCAAACCTGTGTTTGGAAGGGCTGACATTGTTCATGAACACGTAAATTCAACAAATATCATGTTAATACTACTAGGAGATCAGCATGCCAATTTTTGATATGTCTGCACCTTTAGAGACCTTGTTTGAAGTTAACTGATGCAATGCTGCTTAACCTACTGAATGTATTACATGGTTTATTTGCTCTTTGTGATTGTATGAGGTGGTTTAAATATGCTATTTTGGTGTAGATTGGCATTCAGTTGTATGATATTGTTACTTGGATAACGGTTCTACTTCCATATCTTGGTCATCACCTGATGGATTCTGTTACTAATTACACTTTCGGTTTTATTTGAGGAATCAATAAGAGTTTATGTCCTGTTTGTGGAGGTTTTCAGAAATATTTTGCATGGATAGATATTAAAAAAAAAAAAGAGAGAATTAACAGTTTTTTTGGTCAGTAGTAAAAAGCTAGGTGCAAGGGTGTCTTGGTTCCTGTGTGGTTAGGGTTAATTTTCACAAGCAGCTGGGATGGGATGCAGCTGAGATGGTTGACTCAAACTAGCCAAAAGGGTATTCAATACCATGGGCATCATGCACAGTATATAGCTGGAGGAGCTGGCTGCAGAGGGGCAGGAATTGCTGCTGGGGAGTAGACTGAGGTTTCCAAGGTTATGGTCAGTGAGCCAGTGAGTACATTAATTGTGGGTTTTGTATTTCTTTATCAGTATTATTGTTGTTGGTTTTCTCTTTTCTTCACTGTTCTATTAAACTGCCTTTATCTCAACCCACAAGTTTTGCCTTTTTCTTCTGGTTCTCCTCCTGTCTGGCTCAGGGGGAAGTGGGCTAGTGAGAAGTGGCTCTTTTTTGCCATCTGGGGATAAACCATGACAAAGGGAGAGACAGAAACCTTAAGTGTGAGGTAACAAAAGCCACACAATTAAGTCTGTGTGATGTTTGTTTCAGAGATGTTCTTTCTGTTCTGGTATTTGCAGGCATTAGTTGGCAGTTCTGAGACATTCTTGCCTGGTGGACTCAGCTAAATTAACAGTTAGATTGTGTCCTTCAGCAATAAATTGCATAAAGAGGTAAGAGGGGAAAAAAGACCTTTCTTGATCCTCATCTCTGACTCAAGTCTAAAGGGTACCTAAGAAATTCATGTCCTTCAAAATCCTTCCATGCATTGGAACTGAGAGGTGAAAGGACGTAGCAAGGTACAATTATTTTTTTCATTGGTGTCAGCAGAACTGGAAAACAAAGAAGCAGAGTAAAATGCTTTCCAAAAACAAGAGAAATTGCTTCCTTCATTGCTAGACAGGTATTAAGGAATGTTAAGAATGGGGCCATCTCCTCCAGCTACTCCAGCCTGGGAACCCTCCTGCCTGTCTGCTGGAGCCCAGCCTGGTGCCAGAGAACCGGGCTGTTGCCCAGGCTGAGGAACATGGCTGATGCTTTCCCATTTGCAATTTCAATCAATCAGCAACAAAGCTGAGCACATAACCCAGAACCACTGATGCACACACAGAGGACACCAACATAGCCACAGGACTTAACACCAGACACAAGCACAGACAGCCATGTCCCCTCCTCCTCTTGGGCTGGCAGAGGCAGGTCACTAGTGCAGCACACACAGCGCACTCTCCAGGTTCACAAGGACACACACATTAATGGATCCCCTGAACATCATCACAACCCGTTGGGTCTCCGACTCACTGTCTTGTCCAGCTGGGTGGTTGCTGCAAACACACTGCACTCACACGCTCATCCCAAAGGCACCCCACACTCACAGGTCACCCCGCAGAGACCAGCACAGATCCTCTGACCACTTGACACCCCTTCCCAAACCTGGGCCCCCTACTCACTGACAGGTCCAGCTCAGAGTTTGCCAGTGAATACTCACACACGCCCCAAGCACACGCAGGCTGGGGAAGACACAGACACTTGACTCCATCAGCTGGCAGCAGGCACACAGGCTGTGACCCACAGTCCCGCTCCAACCGCTGACAATGAGCCCCTCATTTGCCTCACTCACTTCAGTCTTCGCAGCAACTGGTTGTGGGGACACACACCATTCCTGCCCTAGTAGCCAGAGGTTAAAGACCTCCACTTGCTCCAGTAGCTGATGCTAGAGACCTTTGGTCACATCCGGAGATGGCACCACAGGCCAGGGGTACCCATACCCTTGTTCTCCTATGGCTGGCACCAGGTTTTACTCACAAACACGTGGGTCTCTCCAACAGCTGGAACCGAGTCCCTGAAGTGCACACACACACACACACAGGAGAGAGTCAGGTTACACAAAGGCATTTTTAAGAAAAGATTTAATAAGAAGATGTAAGAAGACAGGACAGACTGCTGTGATCAGACAGAAACATACTGACTGGCCGCATTTTATACCATTTTCTGTCTATTTGTCCTTTGTTCCTCTATGGTCACCATTTCCCTGCACTTTGTTTCATCAGTTGGCACAGTCCCACTAACCCCTTCCAACATCCTGAACCTTCAGGTTTGCAACGTTACCAGTTATTCTCACCCATATGGCAGAAAACTATGTAAGACTAAGACAGCTAATTGGTTTTCCAGGAATGTAATTCTTTTTTTAAAATCTACAAACATTTGAAATGTTGTGGCGAGGTGGTCTGCATTTGCTGAATGTGATTCCATGGAGTACATTCTCTTTTCAGCATGCATGGATTTTCACACCAAGCACCCATTAAAGCTCACTTATGAAAGTGAGCAAATAACACACTATTTTTCATCAGTGACTATTTCTGTGGCATTTATGGGTGTAGAGGAGACACTGAAGCATTTAAATGTTTTTTTTCTGAAACTCTAATAACTTTGTGTTGACCACTTTGAAGCATCATATAAATGTTTAAAAAGCAAAGAGCAGTTGTTTGTGCTGTCAAACCTAAGTTCTTAGCATTGCAACTACTCTCTGTGTAACAGTGCTGTACACTTCTTCTTTGCTCTCAAAGACAGGGGTCATTTTTCTTCCCATGTTTTTGTTGCCTAGTTGCTTCAATGCTGCACTCTATTTCTAATGTGTTTATTTCAGTATGTACAATATAATTTCCATATGGCTCTGCTTTCGATGGCAATATGAGTCACTGATAATGATAGGTGAAGGAATAGTCTTTTCAATGTGCCTTCCTTTTTCTCAAACTGTGGAGGAGTCAAATCTAGGTACTATTTTCTTAAAGCCATTTATTAAAATAAGGACTATAAAAATATAAAGAACTTGTTCTTATAATCATTTTACTACTATTGCAGCTTGTAGAATATATGTGAAAAGACAGAATATTACAGAGATGTTTTGATAGACATCTTTGGGCACCAGGCAGCAGAGGATAAACAAGCAGATCATTTTATTCAGTTATGAAGTCAGTCATTTCAGTAGGCAGGTTTATATGGAGATGTGATGTCTGTTAGACCAAGTCATCTAATACAGAAAACAGACAGTTCTCATGCACAAAAATCTTGCTTCAAGTATATATCCACATCTGCGTCATACGTTTATGAAATGTGTAGGAGGGCTTGCTACAGACAAGCAGGTCTGCCTTTTCCAGGTATATTATTTAGGATAAGAAACATATTACCTGTCCCCACAAGATCTGACTTAGTTGTTATCCTCAGACAATCACGGATGCAGCAATATGACTTATATGTAATCATATTGTTGTGACCAACCTTGTATTTGGACACAAGCTCATTTAGGAGCTTCTATTGGGAGCTGTTAATTTCTTTCTAACCATTCTCAAAATAGCACTGTCTAGTGAGTCTCTAAATCATACCCTCAGTCATCATTTGTGTATCACCAGACCACACCTGGCCCTTCCCCTTTCCCTTCACAAAATTACTGCTTGTGAGAAGATCTCACCTAGAACAATGGTTATGGAATTTGAGTAAGATGCAGACCTTGTGACTACTGCTGGGAAGGTGGACCAGAACACAGCAAGTAGGAGAACTCCAAACAAACACTGTAAGAATCAGCATTCTGGAGTCCAGTTTTGTGGCATCCAGTTACTGATGTACATGTAAAGAGGTTTTATGGTGGGTGCACAGTTTTTTGTATAGTCATATTTTAGCAACTTAGGTAATTTCTCCTGTATTGCTCTGCTGCATCGTCTGTTTTTCACTTATTTCATGCTGTTTCCTTTTTTTCTCTTATTCCAGTTTGTTTTGGGTTTTTGGTTTTTTGTTTTTTTTTACTGTATTTGAAGCAGATCTGAAAACATAAGGTCCTATTCCTGGTTCTGTAGAAAGTGATCCCTTGCCCTGATAATTTTCTATACATTTCTTCCCCCAACAATCAGTGTCTTAGACTGACAGCAATAGACAGCAATAGTGGATGGGATGCCAGATGCTCTCTTTTAAATATATCATTTTTATCTCATCTATTTCTGCATAAATACAGTTTCTGTTTCTGCTTTATTTTCTCCACTAACTTATCTTTTGCAGTTCTTTACCTTCATAGAAGATTAAGATTCTCCTTTTTTTTTTGTTTTTTTTCTCGATTCTTTCTGCAATTCTGATGAATCTTCCCTTTAAACACTGATCATCTCTCAGCCAAAACTGAAAACAACTTCCATTTTAAACCCAACCAAATCATATTGAAGCTCATAGGAGCTACTTCACTGGCTATTTGGTATAGGTTGGTTAGACGAAGTTTCATGAGGATCTGTGACATACAAAGGGTCAAACTGAATTGATTTTAGCTGTGAAACAGGCTTTTCTGGAATTGTAAAACTTAAGCTTTACAATTCACGTTAAATGTCTACAGCAAAATATTAAAGGATGACTTCTCTGTACTACAGAAAACTTTAGTACAAATGTACTACAAAAGAGTAATAGAAATCTTTTCATTACCTACTTCTTGTGTTAATAGGATCTAATTTCTGCAAGTATATGGAGATACATTTAGATACTCAACAAAGTTTTATTTACTGTGTTGTTATTAGCTTTTCATTTAATATTACTCTCTTCTAATTTTACTATGAGAAAAGAATTGTTATAGCAATTCCAATATGAGGATGTTATTTACATTCAGTTTACCACAGATATTTAACACAACATTAAATAGCACCACAAAGTGTAAGTATTGTGCAACACTGAAAGAAGCCGGTTTTCACTAACAAGATGCAAACTGTGTTTAAAGGAAATTTGATAATTTCAATTCTCCATTGTATGAAGTAGAGCCACAGGATGAAATCAGTCTGCTAATACTAAAACTGGTGAACACACTGCAGTTACGGGGTTAGTGTAGCTGTCTGTGACTTGACATCTATAATCCGTCTTAAACACGACCTGGATGAAGAAGTGGTGCTTGAATGTCTCCATACTGCATCCTCCAAGAAGGGATGATTATGTTGGCACAGAGATGAACCCAGTGTAGCATTAATATTTTGCTGCTCTCAAGATAGCAGTTTCAAGTACAGGGAACCACAATGCAAGAACTTCTACTGTGCTTTTCAGCCTTCAGGTAATGTTTCATGGAGATTATTTTGGTCCAACAGGATTTAATAACTTAGCCCCAACCCAATGCAAAACAACTAAAAAGGGGTTCCAAGCCTAAAAGTAACCAGAAAATGGTCCAGCTACATTTTTATAGGCCTGTGATTAAGCTCATATTTAGCCAATTCAACACCTTTATTTCTGTGAAACAGTTAATAAGATACACCTCTCAAAAGTAATTTAGATATTGCTATAATAGGTTTGACATTAATGTATTGAAATAGAAATGATTAATAACATTAATAGAAAAATAGGAAAAGAACTGAAATAGAATAAAACAATTTTCAAAATAGCTAATATTTTGTAATGTACAGAAATCTGTCATCTCCTTTGATAAATTCTGTTGTCTAGGAGTAGTGAATTAATTTTCTGTGTTTGGATCTAGCATGACCTGTGACTTCCAGGAGACTCCCAGTGGGCTTAAAATAAACAGGTGATAGTTCAAATAGATGATCAGTCTGTTCTTCAAGTAATATCACCCATTTCCCCTTGAACGTAAAACATCCCATCTGTTTTATAAGAAGCTATATTCAGACCTGTTAGTAGGTTTAAATTTTCATGTTCAAATCCTGAAGTTAGGGCATGCAGTGGGAAACTGTAGATTCTTTCACTATTTCCACCCATAAAATGGCAAGAAAAGGCTGGCATCCCCTGAAATGAATGTCTTATAATAGAGGGAAGGCATAAGTTAATTTTTGTCAATTTTCAAATGCACTATATAGATTATGCAGTTATGAGCAAAAGAAAATAGCAAAGGTTTTGAATCTGCTACCAGGATAACTTTTAGCAAAACACAATGTATAAAATGTGGGAACAAATGTCTAAGTTTATCTGGTCATTTGTTAGTAAAGCCTAGCTATGAAAGCATAAGCACAGAAATCTTTGTTGCTATATTGCTAAAATTAATAGCTTCCTAATTATATGTTTGTCCAATCTGTGTTGTATTGTAAAAGCATCTTGATTATATATATTTTGTTAATAATGGATCATCATGGGTTGTTGGGCAAATCCTCGACTTAATGGTCTTTAAAATGTCGCTTGCATTGAAGCCACATTAAAAGAAAATGATTACAGCTACAATATGTTATGATGTATAGTACAAGTTTAAGTAATTATGGGTGTTGAGTGTTCAACTCAAATTAACTGTCTATTCCTACCACTTCTGATATAAAAGAAGCATTAAAAACATTGAAGCAAACCAACAAGAAAACAGTCTTCTCTTCCAAGAAAAAAAAATAAATTTAAAGAATTTTAAGTAGGGGGGGGGTTTGTTGGTGGGTTTTGGGGTGGTTTTTTGGGGGAGTGCTGACATTGAAATAATATACTGGGTATTTCCAGGATAATAATAATTTTACAAGCCACTGATCACCACCTTATACATGACAGAAATCATTCAGAGTAAAGGACAAACTATTAATTTCATCTTCCGTACTGTTTTTACCCCACAATAAAAGAAGTGAAAATGTAAATAACATTTAAAATATATCCCTTACAATCACAGGTGCACTGCTTATTTATGTATGAGCAACATCTCTTGGGACAGTAAAATTGCAATTAGGGCTAAATTCTTCTCTACATTTCATTCTTTTCCTTTTACCAGTAGTTAAATACAGTACTTCTTTTTGAATGGGGCTAAAGAAATGGGAAAGATTTCTATAAGTACATTGGAAGGAAAAGGAAGACTGGGGAAAATCTGGGTCCACTGCTCAACAAAATGATGGACCTGGTTACACAGAACATGGAAAAAGCTGAAATGATGAATGTTTTCTTTCATGGTCTTTGTTAGCAAGGCCTGTCTTCAGAAATTACAGATCCCAGAGATGAGGGAGAAATGCTGAGAAAAGGAAGACATATCCTTGGTGAAAAAGGATCAGGTAAGGGAATTGTTAAGCACCCTGGACTTATATAAATACATGGGCCCTCATGCACCACACAAACCAAATAGAGCTGTACCCATGAGTACTGAGGGAGTTGACAGATACAATTTTGAGGCCACTTTCAATTATCTTTGATTGACTATGATGACTGGGAGAAGTGACCAAACATTGGAAGAAAGCAAATGCCACTCCTGTCTTCATGAAGTACAAGAAGGAGGAACCAGAGAACTATAATCTTACCTTAGTCCCTGAGAAGGTGACACATCAGCTAACCTGGAAACCGTTTCCAGGTGCATTAAGGACACGAAAGTCATCAGGAGTAGTTAGAATAGCTTGACCAAGGGGAAGTCAAGCTTGATCAACTTCAAAAACGTCTATGATGGAATGAATGGTAGAGTATATAAGGTGAGAACAGTGAATATTGTCTACTTGGATTTCAGGGTGGCATAGGCAGGGATGTTTTCCATTAGATCAGGTTGATCAAAACCACATCAAAATTGGCTGTGAACATTTCCAGTGAGGGGGGAACCAAAACTTCTTTGGGTAACCTGTTACAGTGTCTACCACCCTCACAGAAGATTTTCTTTTTAGTATCTAATCTAAATCTAGCATATTTCAGTTTAAAACTGTTAGCCCTTGTCCTAGCTGTCATGGTTTGGGCTGGACTGGCCACTGAAACAAATGGCAGATGTACTGGTACTACACTCCCTGATAAAGAGTCCCTTCCCATATTTCCTGTAGGGCCCCTTTAATTCCTAGATGGTTGCTATAAGGTCTCCTTGGAGGCTAAGCAATCCCTAAGCTCATTCTCATAGGAGAGGTGTTCCAGTCCCCTGATCATCTTCATGGCCCTCCTCTGGATCCACTCGAGCATCTCCATGTCTTTCTTGTGCTGGGGGCCCAAAGCTAAACACAGTACTCCAGTTCAGGTGGCACAAGAATGGAGTAGAGGGGGAGAATCACCTCCTCCGACATGCTGGCCAAGCTTCTTTTGATGCAGCCAAGGATGTGGTTGGCTTTCTGGGCTGGAGCACACATTGTCCACTCATATTCAGTTTTTCATCCACCAATACCCCCAAGTCCTTCTCCTCAGGGTTTCCCTCAGTCCACTCATTGTCCAGCCTGTATCCGTGTTTGGGATTGCCACTATCCAGGTGCAGGGTGTTGCACTTGGCCTTGTTGAACTTCATGAGGTTCACACTGGCCCACTTCTCTAATCTGTCAAGGTCCCTCTGGATGGCATCCCTTCCCTCTGGAGTATCAATCACACCACTCAGCTTGGTGTCATCCACAAATTTGGTGAGGGTGCACTCAATCCCACTGCCTATGTCCCCATCGAATATGTTCAATAATACTAGTTTACTAGTCCCAATATCAGCTCCCAAGGAATGCCACTCATCACTGGTCCCCATATGGATATCGAGCCATTGACATCATTGACTCTTTGAGTGCAACCACCCAGCCAATTCCTTACTCACCAGGTGATCCACCCATTAAATCCACGAGAGACAAGGATGTTCTGTTGTATCAAATGCATTGCACATGTTGTACTTGTTAGTATTTTGTAGAAATTATTACAGGAAACAATGCTATATAAAGGTGAAAACAAAAAAAAAAAGTGTTCTCACATACAGCTGGCACCAACTCTTTTCATAAAAACAAATGTTTTAGTCTCTCTTCAAAGCAAAGTTATTTCCTTAGAAAACATCAGTAATACAAAATTTGGAATGCAGCTTAACATCTTGCCTTGGTGTGCTCACTTCCAGAATATGAGATGCAGTTTTTGCCTTTTCATCTCAAAAAGAAAAATTTGAACTGACAAATGTTCAGAGAAGGACAAAAAGGATGTTCAAAACTAGGCAATAGCATCTGAATGACAGTATGGTCGGATTCTTCTACCTGACAAAAAATGCAAAGGGTTGAATATAGTAGAGGTTTATGAAATCATGAATGGCATAAAGGTAGTGGACAGGGAAATTTATTATCTTTCCTTATAGAATGCAAGAA
Organism: Calidris pugnax; assembly: GCF_001431845.1. Lineage (NCBI taxonomy): Eukaryota > Metazoa > Chordata > Aves > Charadriiformes > Scolopacidae > Calidris > Calidris pugnax. The sequence goes on along the minus strand of NW_015090999.1, from coordinate 6,053,542 downwards.
GCTTGCAAGATTTAGTACACAACAAGTAGAAGTCGTCTTTACTGATGCAAGAGATAAACTCCTTGCCAAAAGATATTGTGGATACAAAGAACTTGTATCGGTTCTAGGAGGCATTGAATAACTATTTAAAGAGAGCTCTCATGGTATAGATACAATACAATTTGTTGTAGCAATAGATATGACTAATCAGCCTCAGGACTCTCCGCGAGGTGAAAATAACGTAAGGCAGGAAAAATAGTCCCTGTATATATGCTTGCCTCATGACTATTCTTCCTTAGGCATCTGAGATAAGACACCAATTTGGAGGATATTATCTGAAGAGGTAAATCTGAACTTCTACTTTTTTTTCCCAAATTAGAAATTATTTTTCAAACATAGATTAAAAAATCACATTGAATGGGATAACAGCTATTCTGATGCAAGGAAATTGAGCTTTGCAGCTATTGATTTATCTTTAATTTTGAGATAAATATGCCAATTGCCCAAGGCTAACGGGAAAAAAAAAGAGCAAATCTCATTTATAAAGCACTTTTTCGGAGACACTATGTGAAACCTAAAATCACAAAAAAACTTCCAATAAATTTATAAAAGCACTGGTGAAGTGCTCACATTGCTGCCTCTTTTTTATTTTCCCTTATGCTGGCATTTGTGACCTTCAGTCTATAGCTGGCCTTTAATAGAGTATATCTATCAAGTTAATCAGTGGTAAGTATATTTATGCATTTCAAATCTTTTGGCACAAGAAATGAAGTACTGTGCTTTGCCATGTTGTAGTCCTGCATTGAGATTGCTGGTGTTTGGAGGACATTTCAGCACAGACGTCTCTGTGGTAGTTTAGCAAATGGTCTATTTTGCAATTCAAACTGTTTATTGTTTTTCACTTTCTTCATTGTTACAGGGATTTAGAAGATATTGTGATCTGTTCAAGAAAACTGGAATGCTTTGAAATAGCAGACCACCTAGAATCTATGTTGTATTAGGAAGTCATTGATTCAACATCAGTATGATAATAATATGAGTTTTCTGATGTCAACTCTCTGACATAATTGACGTTTAACATCAGTACCCTGCTGATATTGTTTGTTACCGTGCATTTTTAGAGCACTGGTACTAAAAAGCACTGCAGAGTATTACAGAATGCTGCAAATGAAGACCCAAATCTTCAAATAACCAGAGTGCACTTTATATACTTACCAGTCACATTTGCATGCAGCATCACACATGGACTAAGTCTATTTTTCACACAGTGGGAGCTGAACTTAATAAAGAGTGCACATGTTTTTATGCATGCCCTCTTTCAAATACAGAGTTTCTGTTTGCATCATTTCATGGGATTTGGTCCCAGAGCCATAACTGCATTTCAGTTTTCTAAATGTAAAGCATTCACTTACTTTTAGTTACCAAGTATAAGGGGCAAAAAAAAGTGTATAGCAGCAGTAATTTTTTTTGAAGCTCATATAATCTAAAAATGGACACACAATTTGCATGCCAAGTTTTAGCCCAAAGCAAAATTTCATGGATAAATTATAGAGTCCTAGAAATACTAGAAATATAATGGCAGCAGTGAAATGTTTCTAAGTACAGCGGTACATACAATGACCGATTACCATACAGTTTTACTACTTCAACACAAAAGAAATGCTCTACAACTATCAAACTTGAAAATGTCAAGGCAGATTACTATGAATCCAAATGCAGCTTTCAGATAACGTTGTAAGCTATAAAGTCCTTTTCTTAATTGTGATAATTTGGAACAAATTAGGGAGTTTTTCAGGAAGCTATAGTGTAGCTATTCACAGAGCTTTTAAAGTGCTAAATCAAAAATACAAGCTAAATCTGCTGAGTATGACTTTGTGTTATCTGTCATATTTGCTGGAGAATCTGAAAAATGGTAAGCCTGCAATTGCTGTTTCAAACTCATTAAAGGAGCAGCAGAACCCTACTAAGCCCTACTTTTCTGTTGTCTACTAGGAGTGCAACCTCATAAGCAAATTACAATACACTATACATAATGTGATAATTAAGAGATACACATTCAAAAGTCTGCATTTGCATAATTGCAAGGAGTTAAATGCCCTTAAAATTTTAAGGAATATACCAGATAATTGACTATTATTCATCAGTCCAACTTCAGAAAGTTAAATATAAATCTGTGGTTTTCCAGACATTATTATCATAGGTGACCAAAGGTAAAAGAGATATGTAAGTATTATTTTCCTATTTATGAGTTAGAGCAGGAAAGGAGATAGAATCACTGTTGTTAGCGCTGCTGTCATCCATGTAACAATAACACTCAAAGAAAACCATACAATTTAAGGTTATAATACTCTAAGAAAATGCATTCTTGCTGCAATATCTTAAAGCTCAGATGAAAATATGAAAATGGAAAGTGATTGAAGTAAAGAAAAGAAAATATGAGAAAAACGTCCATGTTCTGAACCTTTGTGTATGGACTTATTTTGGGGTAGACAGCTGCAAAATGAAGCAAGAAACTGGAGTGCTTAGTCCCCGCAGTTCGTGGGTCCTGATATGACACATTGATTTGTAATTTGTGACTGTTCAGAAGGCCTGAACAAATGTCCACACATGACTGGGCAGCATGAACATAATAAAGATGATAAAACCTGACACAATTGGATTCAGCAGAAAAGGTAGTAGAATTCAGTTGCATAAGTACATGCAATTAGCAATAAAACTACTGCTAGCATTTATACAGCTTTGTTGTAACAAAAATAAATAATTTTTTTGCTTCAGAAATTTGGCTCTTTCTAGTTTATCCACTGTGCAAGCAATGAGCAATATCTAGGGATTTTTTTAATGCTTATGAAATAATAAGATTAAATTCAGTGTTTACCCAGTGAAACCTTTATTACTTTAAATTTGTCTGTCTCTAAATGCAGTAGTCCAAAACCAAGGCTATAACAATAAGGACACCTTCAGATCATAGTCATGTACTTCCAGAATGTCTGACTGTTCCTTATCACCAAGCAAGCATAGACAAACACAACAACAACAAAAAAATGTAGAAGACAGCCCTCACAGGCATACACACACACACACACACACACACACACACACACACACACACACACACACACACACACACACACACACACACACACACACACACACACACACACACACACACACACACACACACACACACACACAAAAAAAAAAAAAAAAAGATGGGGGAAAACAAGAGAAGACAGAAGAAAGAGACGAGGGAACAGGTAACCTACAGCAATTTTGTTGCATCATCTAATAACACTTCCCTTCCTGAGAAAACTGGCCATTATTCCACTGGGCAACAGTAGGAAGTAAGTTGTATCTTCATATGGAAAGTTTTCTTTTGTTTATGGTTTGAAAATTCCTTAAAGAACAAGCACAGGCAGACACCTAGGTAATACAGAGTGAAACATCAAAACCTAAGCAACAGACCTTACAGATTCAATGACACTAATATTCTCTAGAATGATAACTACTGCAGAAGAAAAGGAGAAAAATAGCATATAGACAACACAAGTTAGTGTGTTTCTAGGAATTATTTGTATTTCTGGAACATAATCCATGACAAATTCTTTAGCTACTCTTAATAAAATCCTTTTAGAATGTCATATTATTTTTAACCAAATAATTCTAAATTAAAGAACAAAAGCACAAACAAAGTGAGCTAACTAATAACATGTTGTACTTAAAAGGCTTTGAAGCATAATAAAAATTAGACAATTTTTTATGTTAAAATTAAAATGTCACTCTGGAAAATATTTTTTGTTATGAATGGGATTAAAATTATACTTTTTGAAAGAAGAATCTAACTTTGGAACATCCACAGACTTTGAGAAAAATTGAAGGGAGAGTTATTATTTGCTTCAAGCATCCTACTTCAGAACAGGTCAGATTGAGGAAAGGAATCTGGAAGAATTAGGAAGATAGACAAAGACACATCTTGGGGAATTTTCCTTGTACTCCTTGAGGCAAATTAATGTTTGTGCTTAAATACATATTAAAAAATGAAATACAACAAAAGCAATGCACTGGACAGAGTCCTACAAGGTTCTACAAAGAGTTTGCAAAGATGTGTGAGTGTCGTATGGGGAACCTCAGCCTGGCCCTTGAGTGCTCCCATTCCAGGATGGCTACAAGAAAATGCTGGGGCTGTTCCTTACCTAATCATCAAGGGAAACTTCATTGCCTTACAGGGAGTCATTCTGTTGCTGGCATTCTTGCTGCCAACCAGTTTAACCCTTTCTGCAGTTGGAACGTCTTTTCCTTCATGCCAGATCATTCCTCAGTGACAAATTGCAACTGTGGAGCAGTTACAATTTTAATTTCATCTTCATGCGTCTTGTGGTATGACTTCGTAGGAGTAAGAAGAAAGGAAAATGGAAAGTGGGGAAAGTGAAAAGAAAAAAGCTAAATGAGAAAGGACAGAATAAAAGACAGGAACAGTCTTTGTATGGGAAATTAAAGCTATAGCAGAAAAAAATATTGATGAGGGTAAGAGATTTCTCATCTGCTGTTGCTGAATTAGAGACCTTTAGATACTATGTTGATATAATATGATAGTTTACATTTATATCCGTACTTAACTGTGTATATAAGGGGACTGAAATGTGTCCAAACCTGATGCTAGAAGAACAAACTTTTGTTCTTATTGCTGTTATGTGTATGTGAAGTACTACAGAAAAAAATTATGGGGATGAAACCCCTAACAATGTGATAGCTGAGCGGATTATTTTTGTATGATGTTATAACGGGAATCTATTAAAAAACACTTGAATGAAGGCACTATGGCCAAGTGCTTAAAAAAAAAAAAACATAGAAAGGACTGTTAGACATTTAGATGTGCTCTAAGAAGTTAAATGAGTGGTCCTGCTACCCTGCTATTCCGTCTCCAACAGGGACAATAGAAGATGCTATTAAGTAAAGCATATGAGTCTGTCTACTTCCTGCAATCTTTTCCTCTCATACCCTTCCAGCATCCAGAATTGTACTAGGAATAATAGAAGGTATAATCCTGCATAGTCCTTTTAGTACCCATTTATGGATCTTGAGTCTATACATTTGCCTAATTCCTTTTTGAATTTGCTGATAATATCTGCTTCCCATGTCTCTTGTGGCAAGTTTCTCAAAATTCAGTACCTGCTTGTAAAAAAGATACTTGCTTTCAACCACTCTAACCAGATCTCCTAATAGTCTTTTTTTGAGTTTCACCTCGTTCTTGTATTAAGTAATTTTTTGAACAACAGCCACTTATTGCACACTGGCTGAGTTTGTTGTCAATCACAAACCATGTCAATTTTTAGTAATTCCCTCATCATCCTATTTATCTGTCCAGGACAAAGCAGTTCTGGAGACAACTAGATGTATGCTAAGCATAAACACCAGTTTGATGGTGACACTTGCCTTTGGATCCTAGGATTAAGCCTTAGCCCTCTTTCTGCTTTTATTTATTTATGGAGAAACGGCTCTCCACATACAAACAAGGGCTACAGCTGGTTATCTAAGTTTTCACACTGCTTTTTTCACAATTCCTTACTAAGTAACTGCCTATTGAACTGGCTATCATGAATTCATATTATTTGGCATTTACATACTTACTTTCCTTTTATAGTGAAAAAAGGTTCATGACTTTGTTTTTCAATGACAGTTTCACCTAATGAATGTAACTTGTGACCATTACTCTGTCAGAATCACCTTTTATTTGACCTAGCTTTTAGGCCAGATTATAAAATATATTGTGATGGCTAACTCACATTTACGTGCCTTTAAATGTCTGTTCTTTGTTTTCTAATTGATATTGGAAATGGAAAAGACTGAATTAGTTGATATTCAGCTGAGACAAGTAAGAGAGATACCAGAAGGGAGGGGAAGAGGATTAATTGGTGTCTGTATTTGAAACAGTCATTTTCTGTTTGACATGAAGAGTCAAAGACAGGTACAGCTTCTAGGTTTTTGAATACATCTGTAACCTGTATTTGTATCAGTAGTGCAAATTTATTTCTGAGCATTTTCCATTCTTCTATCTTTATTTTCCATGCACTTCTTGCCCCTCTGTTGCCTTAGTGCAATGTAGTCTTTAAAGGTTGTACAGAAGCTTGAAACAATGTCATCATTCTATTGCTTTGCTGTATCGTGTGTAGGAATACTTAACTTCTGCTCTCTGGAGCTTGCATCAGATTTATTTCTTACAAACCACCTGCCACGGAGTGAGCTGCCATGAGATATATGAGCCAACACAGTTAATTTTTAGATTAAAATATTTGGGAGTTGGCAAAGAAGTGTCATTGATAGAGTTACATAACATGGAATTTTTTTGACTTGTTGATATAGAGTCATTCTTTTAATTAGCATTTCTATTAACAATTTCGTAAAAGAGACCACGTGCTAAATACCACTGAGATAGCTCAGCACCTCTCAGTTTTATGAGCTTTCTTTTTTTTCTTCCCAGAATAAAGAGTGTGTGCCAAATTGCAAAACTGGAATGGCTGCTGCCTCTAGATCTATGGCTAAAATTAAGAAATCACTAGCCAATAATGTTAACCGTAGTGCTCACACAGTGGTTTTGTGAGTGCTAACTCTAGCAAAAAAAAAAAAAAAAAAAAGGTTTTCTATATTTCTTTTTAGTTTATAAAATTGGATTAAATCCAGCTTCTATTAAAAGCTGTCAGACATGAAGCACAAATTCTCAAGACTTGGTATTGAGCCAAAATAGATGGCTCATCACTTTCTCACTTGCATTACTCATCCGAGAGAAAAATACCACAGCCGAATGGAAAAGTGAGTTAACCAGCATCAGAAAACATGCAGCAAATTGTGACACTATGCTGATACAGAAGCAATTTCAAGGTTAAATGTTCCTCATTGTAAATGTTCTGTTTCTATGTTTTTAGGCAGTTTTGCTTAGTGCTAGGCTTCTAAAACTAAAATATGTTAGCAATTTTCATAGAAAATATATACTAAAGATTCATGGGTGTCCATTTGCTTCAAAAAGGAGGACAAATGTGATCTAATGTGTCCAGCACAGATGTATGTCTCTAATTACAGATATTCATTTTTTGTAAGGCGAATCACACACTTGTTAAGTACATTCGTCTATTGATTAAGGGTTGTAGGAACTAGTGACAAATGGAAATGTAGTTATAGCTAGAAAGCCTCAAATTGCCTAAAACTGTTGAACACAGGTATGAAGAACAGAACTTGCACACGTACCTCTGCTGGTAGACCTGTTGATCACTCCCCTTCAGCGACACTGGCAATTTATATATTTTTCCCAGTTTATCCTCCTCCTCTACTCTGCTCTCATGAGACCCCACCTGGAGTACTGCATCCAGCTCTGGAGCCCCCAGCATAAGAAGGACATGGACCTGTTGGAGCAGGTCCAGACAAGGGCCATGAAAATGATCAGGAAGTTAGAGCACCTCTCCTATAAGGACAGACTGAGGGAGTTGGTGTTGTTTAGCCTAGAAAAGAGAAGACTCTGGGGGGGACCTTATAGCAGCTCTCCGGTATCTGGAGGGTGCCTACAAGAAATCTGATGAGGGACTTTTTACAAGGGCATGTAGTGATAGGACAAGGGGTAATGACTTCAAACTGGAAGAGGGTAGATTTAGACCTCACTATAGGGTTGGTGAGACACTGGAAGACAGTTTCCCAGGGAAGTTGTTGATGCCCTGTCTCTGGAACTGTTCAAGGCCAGGTTGGATGGGCTTTTGATTGGGACAGGATGGGATTTTGCTTTTGCTTTAAGCAACCTGGTCTTTGGGAGATGTCCCTGCCCATGACAGTTTGTTGGGACTAGATTATATTTAAGGTGGAAGAGGGTAGATTTAGACCTCACTATAGGGTTGGTGAGACACTGGAAGACAGTTTCCCAGGGAAGTTGTTGATGCCCTGTCTCTGGAACTGTTCAAGGCCAGGTTGGATGGGCTTTTGATTGGGACAGGATGGGATTTTGCTTTTGCTTTAAGCAACCTGGTCTTTGGGAGATGTCCCTGCCCATGACAGTTTGTTGGGACTAGATTATATTTAAGGTCCTTTCCAGCCCAAACCATTTTATGATTCTATGATTCTATGAAATTACTTCTATCTCTGTCCCATGAAGAACATTCAAGGAACTGGAGAAAAGCTGAGGAACTGTTCAGTGAATGAATAGCTTGTGTCTTTCTCTAGTTACAAATGCAAGTAGACTGTGGGCTTCCTATATGATCCAAAGCATGTGTATAATCCTATCAAGTGACCCAGAATTGAAACAAGATTTTTACATCACACATCTGGGCCTACATGTTACTAATAATGTGCTACTAAGCAAAATTTCAGGGAGCTGATTGAATTAACACTTGGATAGGTTGGTACGAGTTTCTAGGCAGATCTATGGAAATTATGATATGTAATTTATTTAGTAAAGATTTATAGAGTATTAATATAAATTATGACATTTGACTTCGTTTTATGGGAAACAAGATTTTTCAGACTGATTGTATTCTGTATTAAAATTACAAGTTTGTTTTGCAAATTCAGCCAACTAAATGAAATAAATTAAATATCATTAGAATTTTGAAAAGTTTGATTTTTATAACTGTGGCACATTGAGTCACATCTAATAAGCATGACTGTCAGCAGAAAATTATCATCAAATGATGATGATGATAATTTGGCTTTTCAGAAATACTGAGAAATAATGCAATTTATCTTCTTTAGTGATGAAATTTGAAATACTTGAATTAAATTACTGAGCCACAACAGCTGAAATTTAAACCACATCTATCATAGGCAGAGGAAGACCCCACATGGTAATAGTAGTATCTTAAACCTCAGCAAAATGTAACTGTGGCAATCTAAGATATTACTGTCCCCATCCACTTTCTTGTATAGATAGCAGATTGTACAGAGCAGGCTAAAGGGAAAAAAAAAAAAAGAAAGAAAAAACGCAAGATATTTTAATCTTAGATGACCCATTTAATAGCCTGGAACACTAATACAAAGACTTAGTAAAAGGTTTCTGCAAGGCTTTGCATAAGGCACTTAAGTTGTAGGCATATTTTTGCAATTCTTTGTAAGATTCTTGGGTTAGGCTGTGCTGCCCTTTCATTAATATGGCTCTGCCTTACTGCGTCAGTGATAAGCTTTGTCATCCTACAGCTACAGAATGTTTTAGCCTACATGATATTCAGTTGCATAGCAGCTGTCCTTGATTCATAATCCTACTTGTTTCACAACTTACTGTTTTTGTCCATACAAAGAAAGCAACTAAAACTAAACCAGAATTCACGATGCAAATTTCTGTATTTATCTGGAAAAAAATCTTTATTGCTGAATCTGTCTTGTCACTTAATATATGGAGCAGGTGATGAAGATGGAGGGAACTTAAAAAAAAAAAGATAAATCTGTAATCTTTTGTTGGCAGTCATGACTCAGTAAACAGCAAAGTCTTCCTTCAGGAAAAGCAAATTCCAGCTTTGGAACCACGAAGTGAAACTAGAAAAAGTTTTACACTATTAACCTTGAGTTTTTAGAAACTAAAGCTTGTCTAAAATTACAAACTGGACTGCTCTGATGAATCAAAACACCTGTATTCTTATTGTCCTTTCACTTAAATAATATATTTTCTCATAGTCAATCTGTTCATATTTATACCTGTCAGTTTCTCTAACAACGTAGCTTCCATGTTTGTCACGATTGCCATGGTGCTGGCTATCAATACCTTCAGTGCTTTGTAGCTATACACTGACTATCACATAGAGGGTGTGATAGCTAATCAGATAGTGTGGGTGTGTTTATACCAGGGAAACATATGAGGCTTAGATTAATTAAAATATTAATTAAAAAATGGTAAGTAAAATAAATTGAAAAAAATAAAGTAGAATCATAGAATGGTTTGGGTTGGAAGGGACCTTAAAGATCACCTAGTTCTAATCCCCCTGGCATGGGCAAGGACACCTTCCTCCAACAGAACAGGTTGCTCAAAGCCACCTCAAACTTGGCCTTGAACACTTCTGGGGATGGAACTTCTGTGGGTACCGTGTTCCAGAATCTCACCATGCACCACACCCAAAATAAGGGATATCTTCCTAATCTACATCTATCATCTTCCAGTTTAAAAACATTACCCTTGTCCTGACACTACTCCCTGATAAATAGTCCCTTCCCATATTTCCTGTAGGGCCTCCTTAAGTACTGGAAGGCTGCTATAAGGTCTTCTTGGAGCCTTCTCTTCTCTAGGCTAAGCAACCCTTACTCTCTCAGCCCTTTCTTATAATTTTACAATTTTCTTTTCTCATAAGAGGGGTGTTCCAGCCCCTTCATCATCTTCACAGCCCTCCTCTGGATGCACCTGAGCAATTCCATGTCTTTCTTGTCCTGTGGGTTCCAGAGCTAAACACAGGGGTCTACAGGCAGGGTCTCATAAGAATAGAGGATGCAGCCAAGGATGTGGTTGGCTTTCTGGGCTGGAGCACACATTGTCCACTCATATTCAGTTTTTCATCCACCAATACCCCCAAGTCCTTTTCCTCAGGGTTTCCCTCAGTCCACTCATTGTCCAGCCTGTATCCGTGTTTGGGATTGCCACTATCCAGGTGCAGGGTGTTGCACTTGGCCTTGTTGAACTTCATGAGGTTCACACTGGCCCACTTCTCTAATCTGTCAAGGTCCCTCTGGATGGCATCCCTTCCCTCTGGAGTATCAATCACACCACTCAGCTTGGTGAAATCCACAAACTTGGTGAGGGTGCATTCAACCCAATGCCCATGTGCCTATCGAATATGTTCAATAATACTGGTTCCAATATCAGCTCCCGAAGAATGCCACTCATCACTGGTCCCCACCTGGACATCGAGCCATTGACCACATTGATTCCTTGAGAGCCACCATCCAGCCAGTTCCTTACTCATCAAGCGGTCCACCCATAAAATCCATGTCTCTCCATTTTGAGACAAGGATGTTGTATGGGACAGTGTTCATCGCTTTGCACAAGTCCAGGTGATGTCAGTTAGCGTGTCCTTTATCTGCTAATGCTGTAACTCCATCAGAGAAGGCCACCAAATTTGTCAGCAAAATACACAGCAAAAAAACTGCAAGTAAAAACTAAAGTAATGCTACTGAACAAAATACTACTTAAACAACAATATTGAATAATAACACATAACATCAAGCTCCGTTACCTCCCCTGTAGGGTAAGGCTTCCTCCCCTGACACAGTTACTCTGTACAGGAGTCAGGCTGACTGGGCCTATTCCTACAGGCCCTTTGGAGAATCCCCCTCTAACATCACACACATCTTGCCATCTCTCTCTCTCAAACACACACATATAAATGTATGCATCAACTTTGCTTTACTGTGACAGCTTTATATCACCAGTGTTTTAGTCTGAGAGTTACACAGGCTTTGCAATCAGATATTACTTTGAATGAGTTCAAGTCATTATCTCTTTCATTTTCTGTTACTGGTTCCTTCCTCATGTTACTTTCAGCTCCTAATCTCTGGGCACAGTTATTTACTTGTTCATGCTACTTTTAGACATGACATTCATGCATCTCTGGGCAAGTATGGGTTATTTGGTCATTGTGTTATCTCTCCTTTCAGACATCAGCTATAATAATTTCTGTACCCAGATTTGCCTCTGGCAAGTTTGTGGTGCCAAGAGATGGCTGTGTAAACTCCTCCATGATGTTATTATATCTATAGCAAAAGCTGGAACAGTCTGAGTGGTTTACTTTTGGTCACTGCAAATTTATCCAAGTCCTTATTTTGACAGAACTCTTTGAGCAGAATATAGATTCAAACAAGTCTCTGTTTCTATTTAAATATATAAATATCATTTTCATGTCACACAGTCAGACAAGTTGCTGAAACGCCGATACCATGTAGAGGGCAATGACATTTGAGCTAAAGTGACTGCATATCCTTATAAAAATAACCAATATCTGCATTTTATTACTATAAAATATCTGAGATTATGTCCTTGGCCTCATTAGGCCTTTCCAGTGTTCAACTATCTTTGTGGTAACCGTACAAACCCCTTAATAAGTTGTCATGGTTTAACTCTGCTAGGCAGCTAAGCCCCATGCAGCCAGTCAGTCACTGCCCCACAGCAGAAAGTGAAACAGAAAGATAAAAGTGAGAAAACCCATGGGTTGAGATAAAGACAGTTTAGTAGGTAAAGAAAAGCTGCACATGTAAGCAAAACAAAATGAGGAATTAATTCACTACTTCCCATCAACAGGCAGGTGTTCAACCACGTCCAGGAAAGCAGGGCTCCATCATGCATAACAATTACGTGGGAAGATAAATGCCATAACTCCAAGCATTCACCCTCCTTTCCCCAGCTTTTATTGCTGACCACAACATCATGTATATGGTGGGGATATCCTTTTGGCCAGTTGAGGTCAGCTGTCCTGACTGTGTGCCTTCCCAGCTTTTTTGTGCACCCCCACCTAATCACTGGTGGAGCAGTACGAAAAGCACAAAAGACCTGATGTTGTGTAAGTACTGCTCAGCAATACAAGAAATGTTCCTTTATTATCAACACGGTTTTGGTCACAATTTAAAACCAGTACCATAGAAGCTACTATGAAGAAAACTAACTCTATTCCAGGCCAAACTAGTACATTACTCAGCAAAAAAAAAAAACAACACAAAAAAACCAAACCAAAACAACTAAGAAGGGTAGCACTGGCTGCTTTTAAAACAATTTTCCTTATTATAAAAAATTTTTATTAAAAGTATTGAGTGTTGAGATATATAATATATCCCATAGAGAGAAATATTATAGAAGGTACTTTCTGTTTTCATTAGAAGGAAGCTGGAGTATGCTATTTATCACAGATTTTAATGGGACTGATGATAGGTCATTATTTCATAAAAATTTTACTTTTAAAGGAACAGGTGAAATGAATCTCATCTATACTTAGTTTTAAAATATTGTCATTTTTCCAGTGCTTTTATGAAAATGTCTTCATAATGTAGAAAGTTGCTGAAATACTGACTCCCCTAAACTGAAAAATAATGATCGGTATTTCAGTAAATCTTTACTGAGACCAATTTTTTCTTGAATTACTTCCAAAATTAGAGCACAGTAAGAGCACTGGGGACCTGACCTAAGGTACAGCTTCCTGGACCGCCTGTGTGCTTCACAGAAACACACATCACTGCTGTCATCTGAAATTGCAGCAATGATTGTAAGGAGTCAGGGAATAACATAACCTGACAAAGGGCATAAACAACACCAACACAATATGTCTCAAAGTGGGATTTAAAAGTGTCTTCAGAAATCAGTGTAAATTCTTTAGGAAACAAAGTGATTAGGCCAGTCAGGCAGCAGCTGACGACACTTCATGTTATGCGAGCTTTGCATTTCACAGTACCAAATGTAATTATCAGCTAGCTGGTATGCAATGATGCATTGAACCTCTATGATATGCTGTTATACATTAGATGAATTGTGTACAAATTTAAAACCATATTCTGTCTTTTCTAAAGGAACAAAAAGTCTCCTAGCTCCATTTCAGTTAAATTCAAAGTCAAAGAATGGCAAATATAATTAGTTTATGCCATGTTATGGCAAACTCAGGAGCAGGTGCACAGTTGTGCTCAGTTGAATAGTATTTTTCAAACCAACAGCAGTAAGCATTTCAAGCATTTCCACCTGCCTTGTGATCACATCCTATCTCGAGGACTGCTTCTCATCAGTACGCTACTTGTGGGTTGCCTAGGGATAGTCCATCTGTATATGTTCAATAGTATGTTAACCTGTGAAGCATATTTGCCTGAGAACTTTAAAATACTCTAGGTAATGTGCTTAAATGTCTGAAGCCAGGTTGTGCGAGTGCAGGACAGATTTGATCAGGAAGCTAATCTTGGAGCTTTTAGGTGGTTTTCATGTAAAGTATAGATATAATCCATGCGTTTATTTTTTAATTTTTTTTTTCTTCTTTCTGCACTACAACTAGCAAAAGATTCTAGAGGTTTCTCTGTTTTTTTATCTACTTATTCACTTGAGCGAATTTTATCACACTTAACTTAGTTTCAGATATGTCCTTATTTTCATGTGCAAATTACGTTCCTACCTTGAAGGGTGACATAATAATATCTTTAAACTTTTGTGTTTCAAACTGATTGTTTTTTTCTTTCAGTCTTGCTACTTACATCTCGCTGCAGCCCCCAGGGAGCTATGCCTTTTTCCTTGCATTTGAAGGTTTATCTTGGAGACAGGTAAAAAGAAGCAGCCTTTTTTAGTGCATACTTACACATTTCTACTCTGACAGAGATTATATTTCATCTTTCTACTGCTTGCACTAGTTAAAACCACTGGCAGCAAACTCTGATCAGTACTGAACAACTTACTCAGGCATCATTTTGATTACCTCTAATGGGAGTTTGGTTTCAAAGGGCATTTTAAATCAGGCTAAATAAATGTGGTATATAATGATGAGAATTACCTTAAATTCCTAGCTGATCCAATATTCCAGAAATATCTCATGTACAAAATACTTTCATTTTAGGTTTGGAATAAAAAAAACCCCAAAGTTAAGTTATAAAGATATCAAAGTGTTTTATTTATTTTTATAATAAATTTTTATTTAGAAACAATGTATTGAAATTTAGTTAGAATTTGAAAGCCTACATCACATAGATTCAACAGCTAAATCCCTTCTTTCACAACTGAATAGCATATTTAAACAGTATTAAACATATTTAAAATTGGTTGCCTGTATGACATTTGTGCTAGGTAGCCTCTTTGCAATGTCTTTTTAAAGGTAACTGTATTTCCTTGCATGTTTGATTTTTTTTCAGTATTATTCTGATACAACATTAACCATTTCAATAGCTATGCATCCTTATATTATTGTACAATTTTATGCTGAAAAAAATCTTTTTTTGCATAAATAATTAATAAATATTTTGGGAAGTGCATTAGAATCATGACATTGTAGTATTATAAAGCTTAGATATTGAACAATGATAATAGAAAAACTCTATTACAAATAATGAACAAATACAAATATGGGATAAGTGAGATTAGAATTGGGCACACTACATCTTTCATGAAAAGAAATCACATTAAGAAGTCATTACTGCAATAGCTTTGTCACCTAAACATGAGGTACCTTTTGCTGAAGCAACACAAACCTCGAATTTAGATTCCATGTTTTTAAATGGCACCACAGAGAACCTAAAAGGCTTTGGCAAGTTACTGTGTGCGCATTGTATTCCAACCTGTAGAAAATGCCTATAATGTCATCCTGTTGCAATCCTAGAAATTACATAGTGACATCAATCTGCACAAGAACATGACAAATCTCAAAACTTAGAAGGAGCCAGGGATGCAGGGAAGTATTATTCTTACAGAATGCTGTATATTGAGAATAACGATAAACTATATATAAACTGCTGTGTTAAACTGTTGGGGTTTTTTCTGTGTGTATTTCAACCGCCTATGAACGTTCATCATGCTTTTCACGTCAAAAACTACATCAGTCTGCGAATTCACTATTAAATAACTCAAATTACTAAGATATTTCTGCAAGTAAAGCATGGGAAAATATATTTACTGGTGGTTTTCAGTTTGAAAATACTACTGGTAAGAACTGTGATTAAAAATTTTTATTTCCAAAATTAAGATAGTATTGACTATTGTTGTCCTTCTGTTTCTTTAAACAGATGCTGGGAAATTAGAAATGACATTTGAGTGGCCAGGCCTCCTGACTTTTTGACAGAAATAAGTAGCCTCAACACGGCTGTGAAAAACAGTAAAATTTTAAGCTTTAGAAATAGAAGTTATAATACTGAATCAGCCTAAACTTTGAAATACAAACTTAGAGCCTTTATTTCGTCCTCACTTTACTACATCAGCATCCTGGGAATAATAAAGATTTCTGATAACATATAACAGCAGAGCAATAAATAAATAAAATGCATGAGGCTAATGGAAAATAATGCCAGCAGCTCACAAATACTAAGGTGAACAAAGTGAGAAAATAGTTTCAGTCAGATGCTGCTTTCCATGCATGCAGTGTAAGAATACATTCCCATTCCTTCTGGGAACAGTATCCAGAGCACTGGTTGTCAATACTGAACTTGCCATACACCATTCACGCTTGAATATAAACATAGGAATATCACTTTTACTTTTTTATTCCTTCTTAGGAAGATATATCTTTCTTTGTAGGATATCATAAAGCTGCACATGCACTTCAGCGCTAGTATTAGAAGCTAATATTATCTTCATAAAATTCACAGTGCTGAACAGAAAATGTTGAGAGGGAAAAGTGATTTTCTACTTCTCTTATTTTCAGATTTTATTTACAATTATTTATATTGTACATGTTAAAATAGAAGCATCACGACCTATTTTCCAGAAGGCTGCCTTTATCTGTTCTTACACTGAGAAGAATAAGAATAGGTAGGAAAACAAATCATGGAATCATGGAATCATCAGAGTTGGAAGGGACCTCTAGAGATCATCTAGTCCAACTCCCCTGCTAAGCAGGATTGCCTAGAGCACATTACTCAGGACTGCATAAAGGCGGGTCTTGAAAATATCCCTGGTTGGCTCGCTCACCAGCTGTGTTAGGAAGTTGTCTTCCACACACTCTAGGAACCTCTGGAACTGTTCCCTCTCTGCTGTGTTATTTCCAGCAGATATCTGGGAAGTTGAAGTCCCCACGAGAACAAGGGTGAGTGATTGCAAGTGCAGGGAGTGAAATAGCATATTGGGTGCTGGTGTTAAGGTGTTGGCAGTGGAGGGGTGCAGGGGTGGCTTCTGCTGGGGGACATGTTGAGAGAGAAGGATGAAGTTGGGCCTGGGAAGCAGAGAGAGGAAAAGTGCAATTGTTGTGTTTTCCTTTGTTTCTCCCTACCCAAATACATGGTACTTGAAAATAAATAAAATTTATTTTCCCAAAAATGAGTCTGTTTTGCTGATGAGGATAATTGGTAAACAATCTCCCTGTCTTTATGTCAACATATGACCTTTCCCATCTTATTTTCTGCCCCTGCCATGATGAGGAGAGAGAGGGAAGGAGCAGATTGGTGATAATTTAGTTGTTAGCCAAAGCTAACCCACCACAAACAGTTAAAATTTCTTTGTTTTCTTGTGTATAAAGCTATGTGTCAGCTGCAAAATTCCTGTCATTAAGCAATAAAAAATAACACACAGTTAATAACTTTTTTTTTATTTCCATCAAATTTACCTATCATTTAACACAATGTCATTTAAAGTTACATTTTCTGCACTACTGAAACTTTTCCAAATATATCTTTACTTTTTATACTACTAGTAATAGTAAAGATAATAATTAAATATTACATCATTTAATTAATTCAACAGTTGCATTAAAACATGGTTGGCACTTCACAAACATAGGTAGGAACAAATCCTGCCCTCTTAAATTACGATCAGTATTTTAGTGAAACTAAATTAAACCAAGTTTTAATGAATTAAAAGGTAGATATCTGGATTATGCAAATCACTTTAGGTTTCTACATAGTTGACAAAGAAACACAAGCACCTTTGAAAGGTAATTCAACCCACTCTAAATGACTTGTATAAGACATCCACCTTTGGGCAGCTAAAGTCAGGTGAGACTAACGCTCCCACCTCCCAGATGAGATTTTTCCAAAGATAAGCACTATGTGAACACCAATAGCAATATTTTATAATCAATAGTCTATTGCTTAGACTATAGAATAGCCTATTCACATTGTTTTGAGTAGAACCTGGATAAAAATTCTACAAAATATTTTTTATACAGTTAACAATAGGAGAGAAGGCAGACAAAAGCCATGATCCATATTTGTTATTCAAATAGTTTGTCATCGTGGATAGATCTCTTATGAACAGACATATAATAAACATATAAGTTCTTCTGTTTGTTAAGTGTCAGAGATGAGCTGCATAGAACTGAGCACTGATGCTTATGTTACATATCTCAGCATGATACAGATAACTTTAAATGTTTTCCTCTTTTTGCCATGGGTCAAAGACAAATGAAATGGTTGGAGCTAGAGCCAGGGCAGGGTACATGTATGGAAAGTAGAGACGTTTAAAATCTTCCTGAGGTGAAAAATTCAGCACAAAAGAGCTCCTTGAAGATTTTTTCTCTGGGATACCAGAGCATCTCCTGTATTCCTCAGTTACTCTGGACAAACAAATATGGTTTGTAACTTGTCCCTAATATGTGTACTTTTAAAAAATAATCTGAAGAACAAACACATATAAAATTTAGAAGAGGCTACAAGAACCTGCATTAAGTATGCATTACAATGCAAATTTAAGGGGGGGAAGAAGGCATCTTTAATCCAATTATTATGTGAAACTAAACAAGCTATTACGTAAAGGATCCTATGTGACAAACTAACTTCCTAGCTCTGTGAAAGTAATTCATGCACTTAATCCTCATTTTTCCCTACCTAATTTTAAGCCTTGTTGCCTCAGTTGGATGTCTGTTTCCTCGTGTACTTCTGATACATTCTTCAAGGCAACTGGCTTTCAGGTGGGGGTACTAGGGCTTAGTTCATCTCATCTTAAAATAGATAGCTAAAATAGGCCAAATTAAATAGAAAGATAAACTGCCAAGTCAGATGGGGATTTCTGTGCAGTAGGATAGTAGAGTTCAGTGAGGTGAATCCCACCTCTGGTGTACTATTTTTGGGGTGTTCGATAGCTTATAGAAGTATGTAACTACCAATGTGCATGTGTATCTGTATATGTACCAGAGGACTCTTTTATCAATTTCGTTGCTGTTCCTCTCTTTCTTAACTACAAAGAAAAGAGAAATTTAGGTTATCAACCATGAGGGAAAATGGACAAATATATAATTGAATTAAATAAGACCAAAAAAATAAAATTCCTTTACCACAAAAACAAATTTTAAGGTGTCCACCTCTGGTGTACTATTTTTGGGGTGTTCGATAGCTTATAGAAGTATGTAACTACCAATGTGCATGTGTATCTGTATATGTACCAGAGGACTCTTTTATCAATTTCGTTGCTGTTCCTCTCTTTCTTAACTACAAAGAAAAGAGAAATTTAGGTTATCAACCATGAGGGAAAATGGACAAATATATAATTGAATTAAATAAGACCAAAAAAATAAAATTCCTTTACCACAAAAACAAATTTTAAGGTGTAGGATAATCAGGTACTTTTTAACTATCTATTAGCCAGGTTCTCTAGAAATTTTAAACTATTTCCATAATTTATGCTAATTCCAATAGAAGGTTTAAATGATTGTATGAGAAGATTTGGGAGTTTATTTAATTTTATACATATATATATTGCATCACCTTTCAAAAATATAAATTAAGGAATTAAAATCTATATCCAGGAACCATAGCTGAACATTTTTAGCAGTCCAGTGCCAGGATAGCTCAAAGAATTGGGGGGAGGGAGAGATGGGGGGTGGGGAGTGGGGAAAGAAAGATTCTATTTATATTTCTCTTACACTAACTTATATAATGTAAGCCTACTAAGAGAAGATGAGTTTGTCTTCAGTTTTAGCAGGTAATTGGTTAAATGAGTATAAAACCTAATCTGTTATAGATATAAAAAAACATAGAGCTTTCCTTTAATGGAAGGCAGAGCTCAACAGTCTTCCTCTGCTGTTGAAAATGCTGTGAAGAAAGCAGAACTAATCAGTGAGAGGGCTGCTTTTTTAGACTAGGTTGCTATGTGACTAAGCTCAATATTATCTTATATGTACTTTTCTGGAAGTTAAAGAGGGTGAAAGTCTAACTACAAATGGGTTTAAGTATATAAAGACTGTAGCTGTCAGAAAAACAATTTCAGCTATGCCTAAGCAGACCACCTGTGGAGATCTTGTTTTTGCTTATTTCAATGTTCTAACTCATTGTTATTTTATAAAGAACCGATTAATACCTAAGTAATGTTCATGAAAAGGCATGTATCAAGGCAATAAAAACACTGACCACCTATGCTCATACTCTTAGAATAACATATATACAATGAAGAAAATTTAATTTCAATTGGATAATCAAATACAAGTTAAATCATCATATAAAATTATCAGTTACAATATAAGAAAAACAGGTATGGATTGGACAGGAAAGGTAAATATAATAATTTAATCAACTGTATTCTTTCTGTGTGATTTTGATTACTCATCTGTAGAAAGAAATGGCCCTTCACTATATTCCCATTGTTATCTTCCTTGCTCTGATCTCTGACAAGATCCAACCAATCTGTCCATTTTACATGATTAAATAGCCCTAGTTAAGGCTCTTAGAGCTGAGCAGATAAACTAGAAGGGATAGGTGTGTAAGGAGGGAGAGGGAGAAAAAAAATAAAAGAGAGAAAGCCAGTATTTGTCTTAAAGATCCTTCTTTTACTGAAAGTTTTCAAAACTTTTCCCAGAAACACAGTGATGAAGTACTTTCTGAAGTCTTCTGCAAACTGAAATCAATATTTTACTACAGACTTGTACTAACACTTTTTTTCTACTGCATATTCTGTAGACCATATGCATCCTTTTCGCACTAGTAATAAGATAGACCAGATTAGATGATAAATGTCTGTGACTAAAAGCTACAATAAAACTTTGTTAAAACATTACTATTTAAGACAATGAAAATTGTCTATATGTATAACTATTGTTAAAGAAAAGTATTCTGTAACAATTTTGCCTCCTCTTAAATATAGAAAATATAAATTTATATAAATATATAATCTGGTATTTTTTTACTTTATCTGAAAAAAAATAATGCACTAAATAGAATATAAGAAGAATATAGTTCTTCCTGCAAAATAACTTTGTGGCTGCGAAATTTTAGTTTGTTTGACAAAATGTCTGATTTTCTTGGATGTTTGTTGGTTCCCTTTGGATCATGTCTGACCAGTAATTTACAAGAGAATACAAATTACTATTAAAGTATTCTGTAACAATTTTGCCTCCTCTTAAATATAGAAAATATAAATTTATATAAATATATAATCAGGTATTTTTTTACTTTATCTGAAAAAAAATAATGCACTAAATAGAATATAAGAAGAATATAGTTCTTCCTGCAAAATAACTTTGTGGCTGCGAAATTTTAGTTTGTTCGACAAAATGTCTGATTTTCTTGGATGTTTGTTGGTTCCCTTTGGATCATGTCTGACCAGTAATTTACAAGAGGATACAAATTACTATTGTGGATGTGAAAAAGTACAAAAAAAAAAATAGGCATGTATATAGAGAGGACATATTTTAAAGGTAGGAATTGTGGATGTGAAAAAGTAAAAAAAAAAAAAATGTACAAAAAAAAAAATAGGCATGTATGTAGAGAGGACATATTTTAAAGGTAGGGAACTCAAAATAATGTAAAACCAGTAAATCAAACTTATAATGTATAAAAGATGTTATTAGAAACTCTAACCAGATTGGCTACATAAACCTGTCCACCTGTTACTTTAGATCAGTAATATACAACATATCTGAACAAAATTATGACTATATTTTTGTATTAACCATTTATCAGTCAAATAAATAAATTATGCTATCTGTAAGAACTGAATTAAAATTTGCATAATTTTTTTAATTCTTTTTAAAGAGTATTATATATTTTAAGCATCCCAAAGAAAAGACAGGAAATGGGTCACCTGGTTTCTTTGTTCTTCTCATAACCACAATTTCCACCTAACAAGGCAGTACCCTAATCTCAAGATTAGAGGACATAGGAAGGAGGAACAGTCCCTTTCCTCTTTGTTAAATACGACAAATGATACAAAAAACCCTCGAGGTCCTCTGGTTTAAGAAGATGATATTTGGATATCAGCTTACATGGTGGTTCTCCAGCTCCTACTGTATGACCTAGCTTTAATTTTATGTAAATCAGATATTAAGTAAAATACAAACACAATGCTGCCAGTACATAGTTAGAGTACAGTATATTTAAAGTGTGACATTTCTTTTCTCTAGGAAATTAAATATTGTCCTATTTATTTCTCTCTCTCTCCTAATGCATTTTATTTGCGCTAAAGCCCAGACGTTGTTTGTATGCAGTGTATTTATCAACACAGTACACATTTAATGTATTGTCAAGGGACATGTGGATTATCCTCAGGCTCACAGTGTCATTTAATTCCTGTTTATTCCTGGATTCTCAGTAAATTTGATAACATCAGTCTATTATGAAAAAGGTGGGAAGATGGACATCACTACTTCTAGTGAGGTAGCTGATACATTTGTAATATTTTCAATAAAATCCAAGGATCAGGCTATTCAGGGAACTCTGGCAGAAAAATCTTAAATTTGCATGGGACTGAGTGTTGGACCATTCAGGTGCTTTATGGATGTCATTGGAAAGAGTGGGCATGGTTGGAAAGAGGTTTAATTGCTATACTCAGAAAGGGTAAATCAAATTAATTCAAGTGTGCCACAGTTAAGCATCAAATTGCATGAGTGCAGGGTCTCAGGACTTGTCTGAATTTGTCATGGTCTGAACTGGGTTTAACCTGTTTTGCTGTTATAGCAATTACCTAGTGGTCAGGTGACTATTACTCAGATGACTAGTTTAAACTTAGCTGTATGAATACATAAGTCAAATAAATGTATGCAATCAATAAGTAAAAACAATTAATCCTTTATATTAATTGGCTGAAGAATATATACCGTGTATATAACTTTAGATGAAAGTTATGGGTGAAAATAATCAGACTTCAGCAGGAAATCAGTTTTTTTTAAAAAAAGGTGGATTCAGCAGGAAATCAGTTTTTTTTAAAAAAAAAGGTGGATTGTGTTAGGAAAATGAAAAAAACCAAAACAAACCCAAGTAGGCACAGCTAAGATTAAAGGAAAAAAAACAACAAACAACCCTCCAAAGTCAAAGTCATATTCCCCTGGTGAAAAGTTCAAGAAAATGACAACATGCTGAACTTCCACAACACTCTCATTCGTGAGGAAGAATATGTCTGTTGACATCAGGACTGAGAACAGCATTTGAATCATGTGCATACATCCTAGAAAATGCATATGTAAAACTACTAACATAGTTAAATCTATTAGTGTTTGTAGCATAGTAACCAGAATAATAACATTAACTATGTATTTGATTTCACTAGTAAAACTTTAATTAACAGCAAATTCTTAGTTCTGCATAAGTGTATTCCTTTTTTCCCATAACAAGATTTTTACTGTAACAAGATATATGCATGATTCGTTAAACATTTCAACATTACTGGATCATCAGTTTTTCTAACGTAGGTAAATTATTTTAGATCTTAATTTAAACAAACTAAAACTCTTCCCCATGGCTTTCCACAAATAAGTAAGTTCCCTTTGATAAACAAACACTTATTAAGAAGCAAAAAATTAAACTAGTGCTTTTTCCTTACAAGGTTAATGTTACAGAACTTATGTTTTAGGACTGAGGAGTACTCAAGTTAAAACCTATTGTAAATATAATCTAAAGATTTGTATGAATGCTTGCATTATGTTTTACTAGTCCTCAAAATGACTCATTGGTCCATGTTATTAAGACAGTTTGATGTAAAATAACTTTTATAGAATTAATCTTTTAACACAGACTGTGGATTAAAATGACAAACTGAACAGTGGCTCTTTTATCTTGAAAGCCTTGTTATGGTGAGGCATCCTATGCCATCATTGAAATGCCTGGAGGTCAGCTAAACCAAATCCTAGAGTCACAGGACTAGCCTAAGTAATTAATGTTTCAAACAACTCAGAAAACATACTTGTTCAGATGTCTGTATTCTTGTCAGCCATATGTTATGATCTGAAAGAAGTCTGACTAATTACCAGCCAGAAAGAGCTGTGCTTAAAGAAGTAACAGCAAATTAAGAAACAACAGCAACAACAAAAACCACCAAAAAAAACCCCAAAACAAAACAGTTACCTTTCATTCCATTTGAAAAAATACAATCCAACCAATGATTATTTTGCTCTCAGGGATTTGTATAAGTGGATCTTCTGTGGAATTAAATTTATCTTGGGGTTTGTGTGTTTGAGCTATAAGTTAATGTTATTCTAATCTTTCTGATTCTGTAGAAAGCCTGGTGAATAAGATCCTGTTTATGCCTATATTTAAGAATAAATCTTGAATCAGATGGAATTGGCTGGATGATGGAAAACCATATTAATGAAGAAATAATTTGTTGTAGGAAAAAAATGCAAATAGTTTATTTAACTAACTATTCAGCTGCTTAAGAAGAGAACTACATAATAATTGTCAGAAATTTTTTACTCATGTTAAATACCCCATGAGTTATTTCAGAAAGGGGAATAACAAATAGAAACATTTGTAATTTGGAGACTCTTGTATATGGAGATCTTTAGAAAGCCTTGGAAACATAGCTATCAGGTTATGGCATCTTGGTCTTCCAATCATCCTGACCCTACCAAAATGCGCTTTAGCTCTCCATCCACATGTATATCAGGCAATATACCGGCACGGTGCATATGTGGATCTTGTCATACAGTGCAGTTGGGATGTTGCTAGCAGGGGACTTTGAAGACTTTGCATATGTCCCAGATCGCACTGAATCCAAAGTGTAAACCACTGTTGAGTAATTTTATAAAGTATATTATTATAAGTAACAGATGTCAATAATAAGCAGTTTTCAACGTTTTTTATCTCTGTTTATGTTTATACATATACACATACATATATGTCTTTTAATAGACTATTATTATTAAACAACAAACTATTCAATGACCTAAAACAGGGATGCATTTCTGATCAGGTTATTCTAATACAACATTAGTTACAATAAAAAGCAATATGAAGGCTTTTAAAGAAAAGTGAGAGATGGCTAAAAAGACCCAGTTCCAGTGTGACGACAGAAACTATGAAAGTGCATGCACTGAATGCTAATAGGCCCCAAGGGATATAAGCACTAATCACAAATGGTCAGTTACTTCACACTAGTAAATGAAACCTTGAAACGGAATAAAAAAAGTTATAGAGATGAGCTATGCATGCTTAATTATCTTTTCTTCATGGCTTATCCCTAAATTGCTTTTACTTGGTTTACAAGTTTGCATTTGCCAGTGACAAGTAATCGACCTTTTATGATGACCATTGTGTATATATAAATAAATGCAAAAATGACCTTAAGCAGAGTTAGCACAAGTAGACAGAACCTAGCCTCATTATCAGACTCTTTGACGATAAGAAGAAACTCCCACAACCAGCACTGTATTCCTCCCTACAAGGGACTCGAGACACTGACTGTAGTTCCCCTTCCCATAGAACAAAACATAATTTAGGACCCAGAGTGACAAGTTATGGGTGAGCATGTTAACAAGGAAGAAGACACTAGGAAGTGTATGGATAACAATTTCAACTATTTGAATTATAAATGATACTTTCAAAGTAATGTCCTATTTTTTTTTTTTTAATTCCCTTTCTTTTCTATAATGATTGGACCTGCAATAGTCATAATTCTTTGATTAGACTGTTAAGATATCAGTTAGACTATAATAGGTTTTTGGTTTCACATATAAGAAATATTTCTGTAGCCCATATATGTTGCATGGGATGATCTGCTCCACCCCCCTGAGTACTGGTTATTAAATTTGACTTTAACAGGAAACAAGCCAAGAGAAAATATAATTCAGAATATCTTTAATTTGCTGCAGAATAAGTAACACATTACTTTAATGGAGGCAGTTTAATGGATTATATGTAACAGAAGGGAGGCAATGAAACGAGGCCAGTACACAACATCATGACATTAAATAGGTGTACTGAATGCTTTTTCCTGCAGCCCTACTCTGTCATTTTTATTCTTCTAAACCAAGTAATTAGCTCATGGTTATGGTTTGAGAAAACCCATAACAATCTACTGTCATTTAGACAATTATTCTATCACCCGATGACCCCTCCCCACCCAGAAAGGGGAATCGGGGAACACAAGGAGACACAAGGGCTGAAATATGAATAGATTTAATAGACTAAAACTAAATAGTTAACAACAATACTAAAGAACCAGTATTAATCCCGATACTGGTATAAAATACAGGAATTATACTCAGGCGGTTACATCAGTAGGAAGCTGTGCACTCCCAGCAGTGGACAGCAAATGTCGGACACTGCAAGCACAACGGCTTCAGGAGGAAGGAAAGGCCTCAGGGGTCTGGCACCGGGGCAAGGAGTTGTCTGGACCTGCCGCCATCAAGGGAGAGCCCCCTACGCAGCAAATTTTTCTAATTTATATTGAACGTGACGTTCATGGTATGAAACAATCCTGTTGGCCAGCCTGGGTCAAATGCCCAGGCCTTGCTCCTCCTTGTCGCTGCACCTAGCAAGGCTCAAAAACACTAAGACCTTGAATCCCACAGAGCCTGGCTGGCTATAAAGTAAATATTTTCACAAATTTAGACACTAGAGTCTTCCAGAAGTGCAATTTTCCCCAACATTAGAAGAAAAGTTAGTCCTGTGTCTCTCAACCCAGGACACTCACAAAAGTTGAACTTTTGCCTGTTTTCAATAAATATATTGTGTTTTCAGAACTTTCTACTATTTTCTATTTCTATATATTGTTCCTTTGCATGTCTGAAAATTGATAAAGTGAGTCTGAGAAAAGGAAAAACGGATGACTCCAAAAGAAAAATGAAAGAGGAATGGATACAGGAATGGAGTGATGACACAAAGCAGGAATCTGTAGGTATTGTCGAATTTTGTGTGTGAGGAAGGCTACGAATTTCTGAGCAGAAATGAAGGGCTAAGGAGCTGAACAGAAGTAAAATATCTTATGGAGAATTTAGTTTACAGGAAAGAAAACCCATTACCAGAAATAATGATGAGCTGAAAAGGGAGAGAATTTGTATCTAATGAGAAAATAAACATAGGTTTGTGATTAAAGTGAAGTTCACTGACATTAAATCTCTCCCTAGAAAACAAAACATGAAGACTAGATTTTACCTCATGCTTTATTATCAGGGAGAGAGATGTCTTTAATTAGAAATCCCTCAGGGGAAAATAAATGAATAAACAAAATATAACCAACCAAACAGGTGGAGGATCCAGTGTCAGGAGTGAGCACTTTGCCATCTCTCATTTCCTAGTTGGTTTACAGTTACTAATATTTGGTAATTTCTGGTTCCCTGCAGAAGTTACTTAGATCACAAAGGTTTGAGAAATGCTTGAATGTGCTTTCCCAATGATAAAGACAGAGAATAATTTTTTTGTGTGTGTATTTTTGAATTATGTTATTTTTCAATGTTTCTAACAGTTTAGCTATTATTAATGAACTCCTCTGTTGCAATTAATGTCTCAAAATAAGCTTAATGCTATGACGTCATTGCTCCGTTTATTCTTTATGAAAAGATGAGAAAATATTTTAGTCTGGTAAAACAGGGGGTTTTTTTCTAATTTTTAACAGTAATGTACTCTATTTTAAGTTAGATCTGTAGAAGAAATCAATCAACTTTTTTTTTGTTTTACAACATGGAATATTTTGGAGAAAATTTCTTTCTTTCATTAATCAAGTTTTCAAGATACTGATTTTTTGAGGAATAATGATTTATATCACAATAGTAGTCAAAGTTGCTTAAAATATGAACATTTTAATTTCATAGAATCACAGAATTGTTTGGGTTAGAAGGGAACTTTAAAGGTCATCTAGTCCAAGCCCCCTGTAATAAGCAGGATCATCTTCAACTAGACCAGGTTTCTTGGAGCCCCGACCAACCCCACCTTGAATGTTTCCAGGGATGGGGCATCTACTGCCTCATTGTTCCAGTTTTTCACCACTCTCGTAAAAAATTTCTTCCTTATATCTAAATCTACCTTCTTTTAGTTTAAAGCCATTCCTCTTGTCCTATTGCAACAGGCCCTGCTAAAAAGTTTGTCCTCATCTTTCCTGTGCTTTAAGTACTGAAAGGCCTCAATAAGGTCTCCCTGGAGCCTACTCTTCTCCAGGCTGAAACAACCCCAACTCTCTCCTGAATAGCCCAAACTCTCTCAGTCTAAATGTCATGGTCATTATTTTATGTTTCATGGCCAAATTCAGCAGACATGAAAATGTATGTTTGCAAACCTTTTAAGATGACAGTTATCATTCCAGTCAGCTGTTATTCCAGGGTAGGGAGAAAATTGTGGTCCAAAAGCGGAAGGGCCTCAGGTTCTATACCCTTCTAGTTCATGCATGTCTACTGTGTGATGTAGCCGCATGTTAAACTGTCCTCAGGGATCTCTTGGTGAGTTACAAGATGTGAATGACTTTCCTTGTTGTTACTAAACTAAATAATTTCTGAGATTTATCATTGCTGTGCTTTACCAGTGTGGTTTTTCTGCTGGCTTTTCAACACTCACTCATCCCCGTTTTATTCAGGATAAGAAGCATGTTAATGTCTTCTTTTTTTTTCTTTTTTTTTTTTTAATGTGAAAAAGAATGCATGTGTTTTTTCTGTGCGACCACTAGCACTCCCCAAAAGATGAATTCTCTTCAATTATTAGTTCATCATTAAGTGGAGGAAAAAATATACATTGTTTCTCATTGATATATAATGCATTAATATAATAATTCTAGTTGATTTTGTCATAATCTCAAGATTTTTGCTCAGAATTTTTCATATTAATAGTAATTTTTTTCTTTTAGCGTATATTATTTTCCCCTTATCAAATATCTAGGACATAAGACATGCTGTAAAACACATTCATACTGCACTACTTTATATGAATCATTTCAGGATTAATTTTCTCATCATTTTTATTAACGTAGTGCATGTCATGTTCTCTTTCTTGGGGATGATAATAAAGGGATTTCTGCTTTTAGATTATAGATGTTTCACTGTAGAATCAGTTGAAGTTTGTAATGTTGCAGAATCATATACACATCACCAGGAAAATCATTTAAGTTATCTTTCCTTAGTACTTATGTTTTGAATTTTCTCCCCTTTGTGTATATGAAAGAATAGCTCTCTTTCTCTTACAGAGGGTTTTATCATTTATCTTCAGGGAGTGATTTCTGAAAGCACCTTACAAAATGTGCAGTCCTGCCTGATAACACACAAGAACTCTGCTGTTGTATACAAAAAACTGGAAGGTAGATATGTAATTTCACATGCTTTCTGTGTGCCAACGCTGGTTGCTCTGTGGCAGCTGGTTATCAAAAATCCAATATTGTCCCTATTGAAAAAATGGATAAAACTAGATTGATCCATTCAGTTGAATTAACCTTTTTAATGACCCAATCTGAACAGTTACATATATTTTTAATTATATATACACAAACACATTTATATTTCTGGGAAGATGCTGACTAACAACTATTCTTGCAGAATTCCAGAAGGGATGGGAGACTTGGTTCTTGTGCAAAGTGTGTCATGTTTTTTCTGACTTTTTACATATTCATTAATTAGACTAATTTTACGGATATGTTCCCAAATATCTAAAAATGAATATTTTAATTCTCTTACTAGGTTTTAACTCTCATTTTCAAAACTGCTTTATCATACTGAATATTTTTCAGTGTTCAATTAAATTTCTCAGAATAATTATTTTAATTATTTTAAGAGAATGACTTTAAAAGCAAAGAAGCATGTTGTTTTTCCCTAAATCTTAGCAACAGAAAAACTGTTTTATTGGTTGCAGTCACAATATCATTTCCTTTTTCCCCATTCTTTCTTTTGGTTATATCTGTGCCAAGTCTTTACAGTGCTCTTTCATGCCTTCTTCAAATCTTTCTGTGGAAATTTGATCACTCCTTTTCTACATTTGTTTTTCTTCTTTATTTCTTTTTTTCCTTTTCTTTACTAACATGATATTCATATTATGTGCTCACCTTAACTTAGAAATCTCTTTGCTTCCATGGTTTTGAATCTCATCAGTGTTTGTTGGAACTGTTCTCCTATTATTGTTTTTCTATCTATATGCTCTTTCTTTTCTACAGAAACTGAATTGCTGCTGAATTGTCCTTTTTTTTTTTCCTTTTTTTTTTTTTTTTTTTTTTTTCCCCAGCGATTGAGCTCCTTTAAAAGCTTCCAATTGCTTAGGGCAATATCAAAGAAGAGTATGTGTATGCTCAGAGGCTTCCTTCACATAACAGAAGAGAATCAAAACATTAAGTTACTGACAACATATCAAAGCAATACTGTAACATGGCCTACTGGAAAAAAGTATCCTCTGGAAGATTATTAAGGATGCTTATGAAAACAAGGAATGAGGTAACCAGGTTTGGTTTTTGTTGATTTTTTTTTTCCTGGTGAATAAATCCTATTTCTAACATATCTCACAAATAGCCTCTGTGAATAAATATAGAAGTGGAAGAGAATGAATATAAAATGATACTGAGGGATTAGAAATTTGTCGTCACTTCTTAGCTTTTGTAGATCATTGCTATCCAGAGAAAAATAACACAGAAAATCTTGCACTCTTTTGAAAGAAGAAATTCTGACCTGGTGGAAAATCTGAGAACAAGTATAAAAGTAAAGCATTAACAGAAAAAACGCCAAGGTCATCCTGACCTAAGGCAGGCACAGTTAGAATCAAGTCTTAAAAGAAAAAGAAAGAAGGAAAAAAAAAAGTAGCCTAAGATCAACTATTTCTGTAAATCAGTTAATCAGTTCACTAAAAAGGATGTGAAAAATATAAATAAACACATGCCAACAAAATCCGCTAGTGTCTTTTAAATTTTTTTTCTGGTTCCCGTCACACTAGATGATTTCAAAGGTTCTGAAATAATTTAATTGTACACTTTTTTTTTAGTAAGAAAATTATGCTCATTAATCTTCCAGAGATACTATTAGCAATCAGTTCAGATTTGTATTTTTCTTAAGATAACAGAGGAGTAGCTTTATTATTTTATTGCTTGTGTACTAGATATTCTTAGAAACTTTCTTGCTGGTGCAGTTAATAAAATGAATGTCATCAAAAAAAAATGGGGAAACTGTCTTTGTACATTCCTCTTTTTTATTGCCTATTCAATTCCATTTTCTTAGAGAAGCTGTTATGAAAAACTAGGTAAGGAAGGAGAAAAAAACAGAAGGAAACTAACTGTTAGAGAAAACTACCCTGTAATTAGGTATTATTCATTTTGGTGCAGTTCAATTGCCAAAAGAGAAGCAAATATAGTGAGAAAGAAACTTGGCGAAAATTCCCAAAATACTGATTTTTTTTTTTTAAAGGAAATTCTAGAAAAACTAGACGGGAAAAAAATTAATTAGCAATTTTTTCTTAAACTCCTACACAAATTTCAAATGGAAAATGGTAAAGCTTTGACAATTTTAATTTCTTTAACTACCTAACCACAGTGACATTTCCCCTAGTTCTACTACTTTTAACTGCTGGTTTGACATAAATTTATGATCTCTGCTAATGTGTCATCTTTTTTACTGAGCTCAGGCATGTTTATGAGGAACAGGGCAAGAATATCAATAAGAATAAAAAGCTATGACAAATAATAATAACAACAATAATAATAATAATTTGTCAATAGTAATATAAAGACAGAAAGTGAACAAATTAGCAAAATTAAAAACAGTAACAGAGACACAGAAGAAAATGAACTAGTTGCAGTCAGATGGGTGATGATGCTCAAATGTTGTAGAAATGTTTATTAAAAATTCAGCACTGTCCAAATTGACAGATTTAAAAGTTAACGAAAAGCCATAAACAGAAAAAAATTTTTGTATGAAATACCTTGAAGTATTATAAGCTTTGTCCTAACTATACCAGTTACTACTTTTTTTTTTTTTTATCAGAAGTTGAAAAGAGCTGTTTTGTTCACGCTGTTGCTAGAACTAGCATTAGCTGTGGAAAAGGTTGAAAGACAAATAATAGCTACAAGGTCTCATTTTTTTTAAAACAGGTAACAAGGTAAGATTCACTCTACTTCTTCTTTATTATTGCAGCAACAGACAATGATTTGTGTTTACTGGCAGGCAGTGATTTATTTTTGAAGGCTGAGGAATGAATGACACAGAACATCTTGGTTATGACAGTCTTGCAAACAATACTGGTTTTTGTAAGCTTTCTTTTCCTTTTTATTTTTTTTATTTTTTCAGGTGTAAGTGGGTGAATTGCTGACTCTGAGCTCAAACAGATGTCATAAGGACAGAACTGAGCTAATCTATAAAGGTTATCTATTAAGATTGGATTTTCATAAACAAAACCTGTTTTAACCTCATAGGAAAAGACCTTCAAAAACAAAATATGTCCAATAGTTGTGCTATACCTGCCTACTGTAGTTTTTGTTCTCACTTCCTAGATAACATCTGATACAAAACATCTTTAGAAAGACAATGCATTAGTTTAAATGGGCAAATCTCTGATACAATACATTGATTTAAATACACAGCAGTACTTCACCCTTTCTGGTTTTGTTCCTTTCTTGTTAGTAGCAGCGATTACTAATAAGTGGTTATTAGCCTTAATTATTGTCCTAAAGAAAGATTGTTTTGTTCTTTAAGCAAACTTTAAAGGATTCCCCAACATCAAATTCAAGTGCACCCTTCACTATCTTGTCTGCCATATCTCGAAATCACCTCTATTTTGCTCTTAGCATTCATAGCAGAAAGGAATCCGTGATAACTGGCTTGTTGGCTGTTTTGGCAGCCGCGACTATTCTACAGCAATATTAGTGGTAAGGTTCTTGGTAGATTACCCATTTGCATTACTGCTTGCTATTAATATGACTACTTTTATCCTCTGTCCTATGAGTTCTGATTTTAACAGAAAGATTCTGACTTCATGATATGATTTGCCAGTATTTATTTTTTTTCTTTTGAAAATAATTAGCTAGATTTCAACTGCTAAAGAAACAACTCACTGCTTAAAAACTCTTTATTTGTTCTGGTGTATTAGGACCTGGAAAAAAAAAAAGATATTTTAAGAAAAGCAAACTAAGAATCATAGAATTGTCTAGGTTGGAAGGGACCTTTAAGATCATGTAGTCCAACCATCAAGATAACTCGGACAGTAAAACCCCATCTCTAAACCATGTCGCTAAGCACTAAGTCAACCTGTCTTTTGAATACCTCCAGGGATGGTGCCTCAACCTCTTCCTTGGGCAGCCCATTCTCATGCTTAATAACCCTTTCAGGGTAAAAATTTTTCCTAATATCCAATCTGAACCTCCCCTGGCACAACTTGAGGCCATTTCGTCTTGTCCTATTGCCTGTGACTTGGGAGAAGAGACTAATCCTTGCCTCTCTACAACCACTTGAAAGAGAGAGAAGGTCTCCCCTCAGTCTCCTTTTCTCTAGGCTGAACAACCCCAGCTCCCTCAGCCTTTCCTCAGAAGACTTACTCTCCAGACCCCTCAACAGCTTCATTGCCCTTCTCTGGACCCGCTCTAGCACCTCAATGTCTTTTTTATGGTAGGGGGCCCAAAACTGGACACAGTACTCGAGGTGGGATCTCACCAGTGCCGAGTACAGGGGGACGATCACCTCCTGAGTCCTATTCACCACTCTGTTCTTGGTACAGGCCAGGATGCTGTTGGCCTTCTTGGCCACCTGGGCACACTGCTGGCTCATGTTCAGCTGACAGTCAATCAACACCCCCAGGTCCTTTTCTGCCAGGCAGCTCTCCAGCCACTCTTCCCTAAACTTGTTACATGCTCATTGCACGTTTATTAATCTCATTGTACCCTATGCTAAAAGTCAAAATGTTGCGCTCTGAAATAATTTTCTTCCTTCTCATCCTCCCTGTTTATCCCCTTCTTCCCTTCTTTAGGTAAAACAAATTGCAAATTACCTACCACATACTAAAGTTTCCTTTGTGTGTGTAATGAGGAGTAAAACTAATGTATTACATCTAGAAATGTCAGCAAAGGCTTTGTAGTCATGACAAATAACTGCAAAACATGTTCATCCAAAATGCTACCCACCTCTACAGCAAAGAGCCAGTGCCATAACCGGCTGGTTTAGGATTCCACCCTTGGCAAGAACACAGCTAGTGTAATTCCATCCGGTTATCCATGGACATACAATGGACTGCTTTGGAGACAGCAAATCCTATGAGATGCAACCAGTAACGTGCCAGTGGACAGGAAGTCAGAGGGCAAGTAGCCTATATACTTCATTCAGGGTCAGGTAGACACTCTGGAATTCTGTCTAAAATAACATATTATTTGTTTATCTTGAAATTGCTGGTCTGATGACTCACTAGCCTGGCTCTGGGAGTAAAAAAAATTCTCCAACTTTGGCTCTAAAAAAAAGTGTTGCTTTTTAAAAAAGGTGAGAACATTCTGTTGCTATCTAGAACACAAAACATTATTATGGATTTGCTACTTAGTTCACGAAAGACTTTGCCATGAAAGACAATTCATATGATATTGTGTGATCAAAGGTTTTTTTGTTTGGTTGTTTTATAATTACATTTCTCCATTACAAACCACTTTATCTGAAGATTGCTCTGAAAAGTTAGTGATGATCTTGTATCTCATTTAATTAGGAGATTAAACTAGGAGAAAATAATTATAGGCAAAACAACTATAACAGTCCAAACTTTTTTGTGTCCTCCCATTCCAGAACGCTTTTTCTCTGATAACAACATTTTTATCCTTGATGGAAAAATAGCCGTGTTCTGTTTCTAACATTAGAAAAACCTCACATGAACACCTATATATTTGGTCAAATTGCTAAAATACTGTGATTAAAAAAAAAAAATTGTATAAGCTGGTATCATTTAATAGACTATAAATAACCAAACTAATTGTCTTGTTATCAGATTGTGGATATGAGAGGAAAAAATGACATTGCAAGACATCTTCTATAGAAGTACTATAAAAAGTAGAGCTGTACCTTTACAACATTCTCTTTGTTGCAAACTTCTAAGACACCAGTTGTCCTCCCTACTACTTTCCCCCTTCCATTCCCATTTTCTGGTGTACCCATGCCTTCTTAGTAACTCTAGAATCCCTTGGTAAACCTAGCATCTCTTGGTAACCCTTGCAAACTCAATTGCATGAGAATACATTTGCAAAGTTTTGATTTTATTGGACAACATTTTCAAAATTGCTTAAATACTGTAGGTTTTCAATTCTTGAGCCAGATTTTAAAAAGTATGCTAGATGTTTACACAAGGACTATGTACCATGATGTTCAGCGCTACAGGTACTAGCTCCAAGATCAATCATGTTGTGGAGTTAGGTGCCCAAAGGTCTTCAGATAGTAACTGGAGGAGAGTTAGGTGTCTGAGCTAGGGAACAAACAGCTAGATGGCAAGTATACCAGCATATCACTATTTCCACTATGAAATAATGTATGCTCACTGAAACTTCAGAGCCAGACACAACTTTCCCTTTGTTTCCTTATAGGTTATATTTGTGATTCATGAAAGAGAACCTGTTGTGGTTTCTTCATGCTATACCTGGTCTGTATACCACTCTCTCAGGACACAGGACGCCTGGGTTATTTTACTCTTCATACCTTGGGATCCCAAACTTGCATATCTGTTACAAAACCCCCCAGCTGGATATTTTATTATGGGATTTATGACCGTAGTTTGATGGTCCAGTTAGTAGATTACTTGAATAAGTGATTCCATCTCACTTGATGCAACGTTGCAATTTTAAATTAACATGCTATTGTTTGCTCTATAATTAGGTGCAAATCACCAGCTTAATCTAGATGATGTCTTATGTTAAAGTTTTTCATTAGCTCATTAGGAACAATGCAAACATCTGTCAAATGCACAAATAAAAAATTCAGATTTGTGAATATTTGTATTAGAACTACAGCCAGCTATGTTTTTATGAATCAAACAAATGTAGTTAAATCTAAGAAAATAATAAATCCCTTTCTGTGACACTGAAGCTAAGAACTTCCTCAGTTTTAAAGCCTTTTGCCCCACTGCTCAGTGCAGTGAGCAGAACTGCAGTTGGTAATAGCTCTCCCCTCTCCCGCCCAGTGCTTTTGTCAAGGGGTCAGCTGGGTGTGAAGGGTTCATCCAGGAAATTAACTCCTCACAATGCAGGCTGAGGCCAGCCACGGTCAGGGCTAGAGAAAGGAGTGGGCACAGGTGCCTCTGCATCATGGTTCGATTCGGTAATCTCAGAGGTCCTTTCCAACCACAAAGATTCTGTGATTCTGTAATCATCACTGAGGCCAGGCTAAGGTCCTAAATGGGGTCCTGGCCTTGGGCAAGAGGGGTGTCCCAGGTGAGGTTCATGAGGCTAAGTGATGTTCCTGGGGTGCTGACAATCAGGTGAGATCACTTTTCCCTTTGGATCCTAACTTAAACATCTAAGTTTTATCTACCCAGGAACTTGCTCTTGCTGCCTTTCCATCTCTACCTTGAATGTTCTCATCTATATTATTTTGATATGCAGTAAGCTATAATAAGACCCTTATATAATTGGCATTCCACGTGTTATCAGATATTTCTTCACATAAATGGCACAATTTGAAAAGTTATCTAAAAGCAACCTAGCATTATTTTGTATCTGCTTTGACCAATAACTATTGTTTTTGTTTTCTCATAATAGGTTCCGTTGAGCATCATTAGGGTTTTATTTTGTCATTTAATATCAAAGGAAGAAGTGCATGAATATACAAAGTTTAAAGTGGTCCACTGCTAGCATTTAAAAAAAAATAATGCTGGTTTGTTTTTTTTTAATTTTTTTTTTTTTATTTATTTTTCTTCTTTTTGGGGGGCCTTGCACGGCTGTAATAAGGCTTCATTCAGCCTTATTATTATCCCCAGCAGATACAGAATCTTTGGTTCAGGGCTTCATCACATAAAGTATTTACTGTTGTAATCCTTTCTCAACAAGAAATTTTTATGAATCCTTGGAAGGCTCCAGGCGATATAGAAATGCTACTGTTTGAAATTAGACTAGCAGAAGATTAAATCAGAGAAAGATTAAATCTAAGTAGCATGGTTTTGTCTGATATCCATGAATATATATCAAGTTCTGGAATAACATAAAAACCGTTAGTGCAAAAATGTAAAATTATGTGTAATCCCTACACTTACAAAATATAAAGTGAAAAAAATAATTAAGAAATACATATGAATTCAGTTTTCCATATCAATATATCAATACATTCAAATATGTGACTGATCATTAGAGCAAAAAGGTCCCAAATATTGTGTTACAGTAATCAATGCTGAAATGGGTAACGTTGATTATTTATTTATTTTTGCCTAGTGCCATTTTCAATCCATTTTTTATGATGTACTTTAACTTTTTTTTTTCACTTTTCTAAGTGTTAGAGACAGTTTCATTCATGTTCATATAGAAATAACCAGCAAATGGTCAAATACATACCGTGGTATTTCACTTGAAACAGACTTTAAACCAATTATTATTTTTTCTTCCTCTGCCACTATTTGGGATGAAGAAACCAAAAAAATAAGACATTACAAGTCCTTAACTTTATAAATTAAAAATATTTGGAAAAAACAGCCAGGAAAAAATAGCCAAGAAAAAATACTGCTATGTTTTTCCCCTTTACAAAGCAAGTCAATTTTTAATTTCCATCTTCTTTTCCTACCAAACCCTATGGAAGACAAATCTACTCACAAACAAAGAAATAATTTGGCCTTGCTTTTTTCCTACATTGTTTGTCAGTAGTACCAGGTTTGTTATAGTTACACTTGAGGTGATGGGAAAGGATATAAGAAATTATTTAGTGCATCGATTTTCAGTTAAAATAAATATTATTTCAAAGTTCTTCCCTTAATTTTTATAACTAGTACTTACCTGATAACAGACAAACTCCACTGCTACAAGAGTAGTATTATGATGTGTCTTCCGTGCATCATCCTTCACCACCCAACAGAATTGCTTTCACAGCACAGGCAAGCTTGGCTGAAATATAGTTTATTTCACAAAACCAAGAGGTGGAAAATTAATCACAAAACTAGTAGTTTACTCTCTTCATGAGGGGAACATCTTAGACTCAGCAGGCTAATTGGAACAGTTGTGTCATGTGTCTTGTGCACACACCACCAAACACATACACACCCAAGGCAGTATTTCTCAAATTTCTCCAATAAATTTCTCCTTCTTTATGAAAGGTTATGAAAATATCTAATGAGGAAAAAAACTCTTTCTTTTCAGAAGCCTTTCTAAATGATGAAGTGGGGAATACTTCTTAAGTGAATGTGAACAATCAAGAAGGCATAGAGGAGATGGGCACAAGAGGTGTACTCATGAAACTCAGGGAAGAAGTAGATAGTGACTGAATGCTGCAAAGAAAGCTTAATTTATCTCAATACAAAGGAGACCAGAAGATGACCTTTATTTCAGAAAATGACCGTATCAGCTGAGTGATCAACTACTTGTGTAAATGGCCTTCCCTGAGTTAATCAAAAAGGTGTGAATGTCTTCCTCAGCTAGGTATACCGGAATGGGAGGAAAGTATATGTGGCTCAGCCCAATGCGTAGTATCAAAACAGCAAAGACAAAATTCACTTTGAAAAAAGCAAAGGGCTTGATCTGGCTTCAGCCCACAGATTCCTTCCTAGTAACTGGCGATACCCAATCTAGGGAAGGCAAAGATCCATGCTGTATGCCAAATTGCCAGCTAGTAAACTAAATAATGTAATGTATGCAACTAAATACACATATATAGGAAATTTATAGGAAAACAATCAGAAACTTATCAGCAGGAAATAAGATTACTGACCCTGAGAGAAGAGTTATATGAAACTTAGTTGACATATTTAAAATTGTCATTCATATACAATTGCATCATTTGAACTAAAGCAAAACAGAAGGAGCAAAATTAAGAACTAAAGACACCAAAATTATGTTGTATTCTACAATTTCATAATTTCAAACACATTTCAAAATCATTCAGTCTGTCCAATATTCATGTTGAGAAAAAGGTTGGCTGATCTATGTGTCATCAGGCCTTGCTTTATTTATTATTTTCTTCAGATATTAAAGCAATTATACTTACTTTTCAATACGGAAGATGTGGAGGAAATCACTCTACATAGCTGGCTGGCATTTTTGCTGATTTTTGGCATTTTGCTTTATTCTGGAAGTGGAGACGCTAGGTCTCTTTTATTGAAATATAAGATATTAAACACTGTTCAAGATCAGAGAAAAGAATAAGAACATACAAAATACAAGAAACACGTTCACCTCAACAGAGAATGAGTCAAAACTGCAGCACAGGTTAAGCAGGTTTGTTGATTTGAGTCTGAAAGCAGGGAAACCACTTATCTCTGTTGCTTAGATATGTGAATACGTTGCACATATTCATATTCAACATAAGATATGCAATGACATATCTATTCACATATCAACACCACATCTAATGAAGCTGTCATCTATACCACTCTTTGAAACAATGCATGTTTATGTAAAAATCTCCAATACTGTGCAATCATGGCTTGTCTTGGTTTGAGGTAAAACAGAACCAATTTTCTTTTCAGTAATTTTACTTTGCAGCTAAGCCTCTTCTAACTAACTGAAGTCTCTGAAATTAATGGCGTATTTTTAAGACAGTGTCTGCTTCCAGAGTGATAAAGCTTGATTGTTTATAATTTATGCCAAGAAATGGTATGCAGAGAAGGTCTTACTTATTGCTATAACAACCAAGGTCAGTTAACTTTGTTATATGCCTTGTTGGAGGGTTGGAAGCAGAAAAGCGAGGAGGGGTGAAGAAGTGGACAGGACAGGTGACCCAGAACTAAACAACAGGGTATTCTATCCCATCTGCCCCATGTACAGTGTAAAAGCTGAGAGTCAGCTCTCTTTCTTCAGTGGCTGGTGTCTAAGGAGGACTCTGATCTCGATTCATGTGTTCCTTAATTCAGATCTGGAATCCAGTTGCTGTCTACCACTGAGTCCAGTGTGGGACTTTCCCAGTGCCTGCCAGTAACATGATTGTCATCCTGGGAGCTCAATAGAGTTTTGTATATATCGTTTATATTTAATTATTTTATTTTTATAATTTTATTAACATTTTCATTAGTTCAGTGTTTTTTTAAACTCGTAAGTCTCTTTTTCTCTCTTCCTCCTCTCCCTTCAGAGGAGAGGTGGGTGAGAGCATCTGTTGTTTGTTTCAGTGGCCAGTCCAGCCCAAACCACAACATGACCAAAAAAGTATCTGAAACAGCCAGGTAGAGATGTAAGGTATGGCATAGGGTCTATAAGAGACTTTTATTTTTCTGAAGCAGAAATTGGAGGACAGTTACATAGTGAAGACAACTTCTCAGATGGCACTAAATTATTTTCTATGACTGAATGAATGCTACCCCTATAAATATGTTTACATTTAGACTCCTCAGTCAAAGTCTTATATACTAGACATTACCAAAGGTTAGCACATAGGTAAAGCAAAGAGACCTGCATGGATCTAGGTCCTTTTAGAAAAACATTAGGTGGTTACTTCGTATACTGTAGAATACCTCAAATGACACTAGATGTGTGTGTGTTCAAGCCACTAAACTGGGACATAGACATGTACAGGCTTTCTACACAATGTGATTCAGTTTGAGATTGTAGTACGTAAATTTAGGTAAGTAAAATCATATATGTATGTCTGAACTAGGTTTTAACCTTCTATTGTAATCGGCACAGATCTAATCAGTATTGTTACTAGAGCCTAGAAATCAATTTCATTCACCCTAATATTGACATTTAGGAACAAGATACAGTTTCCTCAAAGACAGTTGTATGTTGAAACTTGAAATCTTAAACTGTCTCCAGTGTTTTGTAGAGGATTTGTCTGTCCTCAAGTGCTGCAGAAAGAACATGGGTACTGAACAGACTTCTGCAAATTCCTTTACTCAGGTGTGTTCCCAAAAGTCATCATTCTATTTTTTATTTTTAGGATGTTAAACTTACCTCTGTGAATCTAGTCTGTGTTTCTATAAGCACCAATGGCAAGGAGCTCACCTAGTTTTTTATGTAGTTGCTTTCCTCCAATGAATTTTCAAATAGAACTGCACATATATACTCTCACATATAAATGAATCAATTAAATGAACAAACAAACAAACAAACAACCGTCCTCTTACGTTCCCTACATATTAGAGATAAAGACTGACTACCTGTTTTCACTTTTTGAACCTACTGACAGCTTCTAAAATTCCTAGAAATGGGACATTGATCTGAATACATATAATAGTAGGTATATTGCACAATATACACTCCACTGTTTCAGAAACATGTAACACTTGGTGAGCCTTGTTAAAACATATTCAGTTGCACAATCAGCCTGAGGAGCACATTTGCAACACCACACTATGGGGAATTTGGGTTTGGCAAGTTTCTCTTTAGTAACGATTTTTTAAAACCATACTCACTATCTTTTCCTCTTGTGCAGAATGTATTCTAGCAACTACAAAAAGGGTTTCAGTTAAAGTCCTTTCATTTTCCTGAAGTTTCAGCTGCCTCCTCAGGACTGCTACTGTATTTTGATGCCAGACAAAAATATCCCGTCCATCTTCTTCTTCCAAACATACAGAAATTGATGTAGTTATTTATTTTAATTCTACTTGTATTTGGTTCAGAAGATAACACTGTGTATCCCGTTGGTGGTGACAAGCTGATGTATGTAAATAATACTCATTTTTCAGGGTCCAGAAAAACTGAATATGACTATGTTTGGCAACATGGTCCATAGCTAAATCTTCACTTAAAAGAAAAAAACTAGCTTGAAGTACTTTGGAATTCTGTTAAGTTGCTAAAATAATTATAATGCACTTATAGATTGCAACAAGTATTTGGTTTTGTTGTGTGGGTTTGTGTGCACATTTTTTATGGATGTTCAATTTATGAATATTTTTGTTACAGAACACTAGCATCTTTGTATTATTCTTTGATTATGAATTTAGCTGGAGTTCTCTGAAAGTTTGTCAATTTCCATGTCAGTATGTCTTGTCAAAAGCTTTCACGTGTTTTAACTTCAGTATGCGGTTTGGATCCTCCTGGATGAATACAGCTACTATGATTTTCTGTGTTTTGTTTCAGATATACATGAGGCTTGATAAAGTCCTTGACTGGAAATTAAAGTAAGCACTTTTAGAACAAAATTTGACTTTTTGGCAGCTAGCCATGAGTCGTCTTTGATACAGAGTAAGAAGAAAAGCTACTTAATCGGCTATGCTTAGGGAGGATAGTGAAAACTCAAAGACCTCACTCTGGTGAATAGGCCGCAGATCTTTGATGAAAAATGGAGATGCTGTTTTGTCCAACTTGCTGAAGTAGATTTTTCTTCCAATGATCAACATTCTGATCTTGTCTTGGTCTTATCTTGAGCCAACTGCTCTCCACCTCTATAGGCTTGGCTGAATGTAACAATTGCCATTTAGAAATAGAACCAAGAGCTGAATATCACTGCTTTAATTCAAGCCCATCATGGCTTATTCTTAGCCATCAGAGTATAATGAATGTGCAAGATGATAACATGGGGCAGTGTAGATGACAGTAAGAAAGAAGTGATCAGTCTTCCACCACTTCAGCTGTGCTAGAAAAATGTTACTTTAAAAAAGGACCTAATACTTCAGTAATAGCATGTGATGGAGTAACTCACTCACTCATATAAATCCAGGGTGTTAGGTCATACCTAAGCATTTTAAAAGAATTTGGGTTTAGTCCTGCATAAGCCTGAACACATCAGCCACAGTCTTGGAACAATTCTCAGTTCTACCACCTTCTCAAGTTAACAGCTCTGAGTTAAGGAGGCTATAGTGGGTTTCTGAGGGTGTTCGTGCAATCCAACACAACTAATCTGACATTTAAGTTCAGAGGATATATATGGGAAAAAGTTAATGTAAAAGAAACTAACTTTAGTTACTCTATAATAAATATTCATGTTTTCACAGTAAGACAATATTGTTCTTTCATTGAAAGAAAAGCTACCCCGAAATAATCCAGTCCTTTCAAAGGGAAGAGGATACCTTAACTGCACAAAAGATTTGTTCACTTAACTTTTATGACATAGGAATTTGTTCTTGTATGGAGCAATACCATAACTAATATGCTATCGGTAATTGGCCTTAAATGGTTATACTGGTTTCACAGCCCTGCATTTACTAGCAGGTTTAATATTTTTTTTCTTTGGGTTAATAAATAATTGTTTCAACTGATCCTAAATCGCTATGTAAATCAAAAATTCAAAGCTGGATTGTATGACTGTTGTTTCTGTTGGTTCTGTTGCCTTACATTCCATGCTGTAGAAAAATCTGTTATACATGTTTGTATTACTGTTAAGTTACTGATTCTCAACGGTTTTTACTGATTTGGGAGGGACATCGTTTTTTCAATATAAATGCAGAATAACATTAATACTAGTAGTTTGAATGCTAATGTAAACCTTGGGTATGAGTAGCCAGATTTTTATTTTTTAAAATAAAAATGAAGGGAAAAAAAAGGAAATGAGGAACAAAGTAATTTCTGAAGCTGAAATATCTTCAGGTAAGTGAGCTGGAGTAGAAGTTACCAATACATAAGAATAGCATTGAGAAAATATAGCTAAACTGTGTGTTTGCAACATACCAATATCTTGAAAAGAAATAAATTAAAATTTGAAGTGAAATTCCATTCTGCAAAATCATGTATACTACTTGATTCCAGGTCTACTTTTTGGATGAAGCAATTGACTTCCTTTGAGTCTGAATCTGATTGCTGTTTTGGGTGTAATTTGCTTCTTCAACCACCCTGTACACTTCATGAGTTAGGCTTGACTAACTCTGGCTTTCACAACCCTCCAACACTGCACATTCAGACTTTGGAGCACTGAGCATCACTGACACCCTGCTACGTCAAACAGTGTGGCATGCAACACAGCTTTTGTACCACACCATAAAATCACTAGTCTGATAAAGTCAGGCATGATTCTCAGAAAATTTTAAGTTCTTTGAACTGGAAATGAAAAACTCTCAGAGAAGACCTTATCAAATTGATACCCACTGTGAACAATCTACTCTGAAAATATTGGCCTGGTGATCAAGAATAGCTTCTTGATTTTCTTTAGAAATACAAATGTAGACTCTGCTGCTGTCTCTGTACTGCACTCTTTTTCATGGCCAGGAGATGTCCTACTTCTGACCAAGTAATGCTTTTAAAGCATATGAACCCACTGTTTTCCTAACCATTTCTTTCTCTTCTGATTTATTCATTTCTCCTGCAGCTTTGATTGTTGTGCATTACATACTGTGTGTACTTCTGAGCTATTTCTTAAGGCCCTAGTCTGGCTTTGAGAACTTCAGAAGGTGGTGGTGTACAGTGGAGGTAGGCACTTAAAGGTCAGCATTGCCTCATTTTACACCTTGGAAGACTTAGTCCTGCGCTCCTACTAATGTTCATCATTATGCAATATTGAAATTTTGACCTTCTAGTGAACATCTGTAACAAGTCTTGTTGATATTAAATAGTCAATGCAGAATTACTCAAAGGTCAACTTCTTCCCACTTATCTACTGTTCTAAGAAGTACTTGTAGCTTCAACATTGTTGTTCAGTATCAGCCTTCCTTCTTATATCTTTTTTCCTGTTATTTCTGTCATTTACTTCTTATGAACAACAATCACAGCTTTGTCACAATGCCTGACTTTACATTTGTCTGAACAAATTTTGTAGCAATATTGTCTTCACAGATTTTCTTTTTGACTTTATTGCACTTTACACAGTTAGAGATGACTACTGAAGACCCTGATCGACATTGCGATAAACTACAGGAAAAAGGGGACAAGACAACTTTTTGCATTTTCTCTATTTAATTTTGGTAAGGAAAGACCAAGGCCTTTCTTTCCCAAAATAGTACCTCTTTGGGAAAACCCATATTCGTATGGGTAAAACCCATATGGGAAATCCATATCCACAGAAGGATTTTCTTTTTTTTTTACCTTTTCCAGAAATAAATATTTATAAATGAATGTATTATATAAAAATCTGAAATC
Organism: Calidris pugnax; assembly: GCF_001431845.1. Taxonomy (NCBI): domain Eukaryota; kingdom Metazoa; phylum Chordata; class Aves; order Charadriiformes; family Scolopacidae; genus Calidris; species Calidris pugnax. The sequence goes on along the minus strand of NW_015090999.1, from coordinate 6,008,766 downwards.
TTATGTGGCAAAACCTGTGATTCATTTAATTCTCAAGCTAAAGAGAAACATTAAGGTTTCTGTAAGACAGTGAGGTGCATGAATCATTAAGAAAAGAATGTGTCATTTGTCCCATTTAAAAGTTACTGATGTTGTTAGACAAAATGTCTCATCTTTAGATCATAATGTCAAAATAATTTTTTTACTGTGATTTTAATGGACACTTCAAAATCTGTTTAAAAAATTATTTTACTCACAGTCAGCTGAAACCTGAACAGCTTGACTATAAACCTGAAAGTATTTTACAATAATATGGTAAATGAGAAAATAAAATGAAGTTTAACATATTGTGATGAGAAGAATTTCACTGCAATCAGTTACATGAAAAAAACCCACAAAAACTCTGAGTCAATTATCTATGATAAAAAGGCATTTCCAAAAATAAAGCTATAAAACTATTTAAGAATCTATTGAAATCTGCATCAAGACTTCCTTTGACTTGGATTTATGCTGCATCATGGATATTTCTCTTTCACTGTTTAAATACAGGCTGGTTTTACCATTAGTTTCCTTGCCATTTGCTAGTTCCTCCTGGAAATGGGTGAATGTATTTTCAATATAACCAATGTGGCAGTGAACTCAAATATTTTCTCCTTTAAGATTCTGAACAGAGTCTCTCCTATATATTTCACATTAGTGAAATCTTTGTTTACAAATATTTTTTTTATTTAACAGAAGTTTGATATAGGTAAAGTATTTGCTGGTTAGAAACAAGACTTGACTTACATTTGAACTGTGTCACAAAGGAGGATTTCCCATCTTCTAAGTCCAGGTTCTCATCTAAACAGTTTCCAAATGTGATGACAGTCTTAAAGCCATGTGCAGTTTCTTACCATTCATAGAATGCATAAGAAATAAAACTAGACCACGGAAGGATATAGAAAAGGTTCATATGGGTCATAGCACAGAGTGTACTTGTCTAGCAGTTTACATGTAGCCTTAACAAAAGTGCTTTAACTGTTTAGAATGAACATTAGTCAGTTAATTTCTTTGCATGAAGGTCCTTAATTTCAGAGTGGTTTCATCTCATCATGTTGGTCAAATGGTTTTTTTGCCTGAAATGTAGACTTAAAATCTCAAAGAGAGAAGTAATCATCTCCCTGTTAAGCAGTTTTTTGTCTATTAGGAAAGAAACTTACTGAAGCATTCCAAACAAAAAATGCATGAATAAAGTATAGAGAATGGTGTTTCTGAGGAACTCATGCAACTACTTCATTTATTTGTAATGTAAGAAATACACTGTTTCAAAGCAAGTTGCATGTATTTGATTTGTCATCTGAATTATTCCACCATCGTGTATGCAGCTGTGTAGCAACTTTGTTTCCTTATTAATTTATTGCGCTGGGTTTTAATAAGATGTACTCAGAACATTGGGAAGTTATACAATGCAGAAGTTACAAGCTAAAAAAGAGTTATTTAAAAGATATTGAGCTTGTCAATACCATATATTCCAAAGATTCTCTCATGAGTAAAAAAGGGAAATTCTTCCTTTTGCCCTTCTTCTCTCCATTCTATTCCAGTTATTGTGATGCACCAATTAAATTCATAGAAGATATTAAGAGATGCTACCTTCACCCTAAATTCTACAGACTCCTTCATATTCATGAAGGAGCTGCTGTCAGTTAAGACAAATAGTATGCAAAAGACAGGGATGTAGAACAACTAAGTTATGTTTCTTCTTGAATTATTTTTTAATGATTTCTTTCATCATTGAAAATAAAGGACATTAGGAAACTGGTCTCACCAGTCTGTAGTAGTTTTTCACTAGCACATATTCCTTGCCAGTAATGGGAAGCAGTTACTAAATGAATATCTTCTTCATTAAGTCTGAAGAGAATTATGAAATGAAATGAGGGAACGTGAATCAGAAGACATCCTTTTTTAGAGAAAACTGACATGTATTCAAAATCTTAATGGACAACAAGAATTTACAATGGAAAACATTTTAATTTTTGATACCATTAAAAACAAATCATCACATTGTTTTTATTTATCAATTTATTTAATAATCAGCTTTCTCCCTAAAACTCGTTTCATCCAAAATAATTTTGGACGGATTAAAATGCACTGCATAATTAGGTCCATGAAAAAAATCTGCACTGATCCTAATTAAAAAACATTTTTAGTAAATTTAATCAATGGAATATTATCTGGTATCTATAATAGCCATTTTCATTCTAATGACATTATTGCCTATGTCAGCTGGAGTACGTTCCACAACACAAGTTAGTGGGATTCAGCTTGTTTATGTAGTAGGTCTCAGATTAAATCCATTCTGATCTAAGCCTCTTCTTCTCTTTTTTCAAACTCCTTTATTTTAGTTCTCATTGGCAATGGAAAAAAATTCAAACCAAACACTCTCTTCATTGCCTAATTTAATTAATAAATCAGTTCCATTTGTTTTATTACACTAATTAGCAGATGCTGTGTCCCAAACTTTAAATCCTTGTTCTATCAGAAATTTTTCATCTATAATATCTTTGGACACAGTATTGCATTGTTATATGTTTGTGCAACATTCCACTGACAAGCATCTCAGTCCCAAATGAGGCTTGTAAATGCAATGTTAGTGTAAATATTTAAAGTTATGTTGTCTCAGTCAGAATACTGGAATATATTTAGACACATATTTGAGGAATGTAACCAATCAGAGCAAAGGATTCATATCTATCAATATTAAAATTCATGCTCTGTTCTTCATTCATCTGTTTATTAACAGAAGTGAAAGACGAGGAGTGTAACGTAAGCTTTCCGAGTAAAAAACGTTTAAGACTTCTGATTTGAGGTCTACAGTCTTTTTATGTTACTTTAAGTTGTGACTTCTAATGGCTAACATCATTTTGTCATCACAAGATTTTGGCTTGGCTACATTCTGTCTTTTTTTGAAATTTCCTGGTCCTCACTGCTAATGTTATAATAATTTTAACAAGTATTTTATATGAATTCAAATCATATTATTTCTAAAACCAGTGTATCACTAGTGATTTTTACCACATCCTTCCATTTATTGTCATGCTGCTATTGTGCCACTAGTGCTCACTCTCAAATTCTGTGAATTATCCTGGGAATAATACACCTTTTTCATGTAATTCTGAGACTGATTTATCTATTATTTTACTTTTAGGAGGAGGTGAAAGCATTTAATCATTGTGCTTCTTAAAAGCATTAGATTTACATTTGGATCTATTTTCTATTTCTCTTGGGATTTGTAGGTGGTGTTCTTAGTCAAAGGCAATGAATTACCTGACAGTGAGTACACCTGTACTGTCATACTTCCTCCTCAAGATGAAAAACATCACGTGCTTCCAGCGTGATTTTTACATAGGTCAGAAGAGAAGCTCACAGGCACCCTTGACAGACCAGCTCTGGACATCACCCTGACATCAGTATTAATAAAAGAAAGATGAGCCCAGACAAAAATTTTCAATGAACCTGAGAGCCTTTAGGTTATTGCATTTATACCTGACTGAAAGACCTAGACATTGGCTTTTATTCAATTTTTAAAATGTGCCTGCAGGATTGAGAGATTTTTAGAGTCAGTGTAAATGGGAAGAGGAAGACAAGGGCAGCTGTACAAAAAATGTTACTGTCAGAAGGTGTTCTGCAACATTAAGAAGTTCAGTGCATAAAAGGGACTTGTCTGCTGAGTTGAAGAAAGTAGTAAGAGCTTCAGATTTCTAGCAGGGCTTTAGAACAGTACAACTAAGAGCAGATAACTTTGCTATAAATATGAACTTCAAAAGATGGCTTGCAGTCCATTAGTGCCAAAAGAAAATCTGAAAAGACCAATTTCACCAATTTTTGTGCATTAAACAATTTAAAATAATACAGGAAAGAGAGTGGGTTGTGACACAACCAGTGTTACTCTGTATAGCTGCGGGTTTCTAAAGCACACTTCCTTCAATCGTTCTTTCATAAGTTGCATTAGCTGCCTGGGTTGAGTTAAGTAATATTATAGACTTAAAAAAATTAGGTTAAAAGACTCTTTGTATGGGTTAGGAAGTCAGCCACTCAGAAAATTTAAAAAAGCTACAGTTAAGGATCTCTCTGTGACCTTAATTTGGTCCCTCTGTGTACCTATGATCTTTAATTAGATGGTCTCAGATGATTTTTCCAGAAGCTGCTGGCATCACTGAGTATACAGAACAGGCAACTCTTACTTGGCAAGAAACAACTCAATAATTTCCTATCTTTTCCCTGGTAAACATATGCCTTATTTATGACACAATATTCAAAACAGATTCAGAATATGGGAACAATTCCTCCTGGAATTTTTCCATGCTCCCCTTTACGATAATATACAACATTACATTAAAGACTAGTGAAGGCACGTTAATGACATCTTTGTGAGATAAGCATGCATCATTTTCTCCCCTGTACATATGAGGAACAAAGGCACAGAGAAATTATCCTCTGTTTCAGAATTTAATTTGAGAGACATGATCTGATTTTTCATATTAAAAAAAAAGGAGAAAACACTAAACCGTAATTTATCTGTTCAGAGTACGGAAAAACATGATTTCATTACCAGCTCTAGTTGTACATTTTGGCAATCAGGGTTGTAAAGGTTGACTAGTCTCAAGAATCTGGGATAGAATTAATCTCATCTATATTTAAAAATCTAGTTCTGACCCACAGTCTCGACCTAATTTTAAATGTCCAAATTAAGATACCTGAGAATTAATCACTTGAGTTCCAGCTGTCATCAGTGGAGTTCTGGGGACTGACTGTGTTTCCTAGAAACAGGTCTTAGGTGCTATTTGAAATATATTAGGCTATATGAGACCTCAGCTCATGACACAAATTTATGGAAGACCTATGCCTGTCTGCACTGGCATCTGGAATACAGGTTGGATTTGCAAGGGCATCTCAACGTCATTAGATGCTTCTGCATACACAAGGCTGAATCCCATCCCCAATTATTTTATTTGAGGGAAGCTGGAGGGCTGTTATTTCATCCTAAAAATTAAATCAGGAATCTCTTTAGCAGGATCCAGCTGACTGAAAATGTTGGTGTCAACTGCTGGATGAGTGATGGTGAAGTATCCTATTTGGGCTGCAATTGCTGTTCCAGAAGAACATATGTCCCCTGTAGTTCCTTTGTCATATCTGCCAGCCACGTGTAAGACTGTCAAATACACTTCAAATTTTCGAATTGCACAAACAGGTATATATAGATAGCTGAGTTGAGTCCCATAGAGAATAAGTGAGTCCATCTTGAGATAGACAGCAAACATAAGCCATTTGAATTTATACCGAATTTTTTTTTTTTGTGGACATTTAAAGATGGAGGAGACATTTTCTATGATGTGCCTTGCAAAAATGTGCTACATTGAAGTAGCAGCTTTTTTTTTTCTTGGTTTGTTTTTTTTTTTCCTTCTCCTGGGGTGCTTTGTTAGTCCATATTTCGCACTGAACCTCCATCCTGATTTCAGCTCCCTATTTTTCTTCTATTCTATACACTTACTGATGCACTCTTATGGCTTCTGATCCTTGTGCATACTCTTGTAAAAATCTATTTAACACCACACTGGCCTAGTCATAGCATATATTTTGACTTCTATTCTTGTTTCATCTAATTCTTGTTTCACTCAGGTGTTAGGTTTTTGGGGTTTTGTTTGTTTGTTTGTTTCAGGCTTTTTGCCTCAGGATACTTCCTTTCACTTTTTTTGGCCGTGGTTCATCATCAAATGATGAAAGTTTCTGTCTTTCACATTTTGTACCTTCAGCATTGTGTTATCTCTTGTTCCTCTCTATGAGAAAATATAGAAGACTTAATGATATAACAAGGAAGTGCTAAGTGCTAAACGTTGTAGTACCTGAATCCATTCTGGGTCAGAAAGAACAAAATCAATCATGAATAGGGAAGTCCTTTCCTTGCTCTCTTTCCTAGACTCTTGTAGACTGGTATTTTGTCAGGACAAGAGGTAACAGGCACAAACTTGAACATAAGAAGTTCCATCGAAACATGAGGAGGAACTTCTTCACTTTGAGGGTGGCAGAGCACTGGAACAGGCTGCTCAGAGAGGTGGTGGAGTCTCCTTCTGTGAAGACATTTTAAACCCCCCTGGACATGTTCCTGTGCAACCTGCTCTGGGTGGACCTGCTTTGGCAGGGGGGTTGGACTAGATGATCTCCAGAGGTCCCTTCCAACCCCATATCATTCTGTGATTCTGTGGTTTTCCAAGGATAGATATAACATGGAGCTTCTCAGGCAGAATGGCTAAAATTTGGTAGTTTTAAACATGTTATTTTTAAATAAAGTGTAAATTATTTTATAAATACTGTCAGACTTGCCAATAATATATTTTCATATCAGCTGCCAGAATCTCCATGGGAAAGAGAATAGAGAGGAATTTGAAAGACGCCTTGACCAAAAAATTTCAAAATGTTAGCATGCCTGTATAGAATGATATGTTTTATTTTACATAAAAAGAATAACAATAATAAAAAAGTCTTAGATGAAAATAGTTCAATTTTGTTATTGTTGTTCTGAACAGGTAGTAGCCGAAACACAGACATATTTACACCTTTATTTTTGACCTTTTGTCTGTGTCTATCGTCTTACATAAAACAGAGTCAGAAACTGATGACTCTGCATCCACAGTTTTTAAGACTATTTGCCTATAGCAAATTTTTCTGGGATAGAATGCTTTGGAGCTGTTCAAAACAAATCCAAGGAGTAAGCTACCACTTGAGCAATGTGGTCTGTCAGGAGCACAACTTTGATCTTGTTCTCTGGCCTTCTTTCATCTGTCACTGTATATGTATCTTCCAGAGTCACCTCTTCATGCTGTCTCTCATGCTGACAAGGCATTCTGACACCCATTCCTAGCTATATTGCATTCAAAGATTCTTGTATGCCTGAATTTGGACCTTAATTCAGTTGCCAAAACATGGAAACCTATACTATCTGAGACAACAAAAAGTTTTGAGGTTTTCTGCATGACTTCATGGTGCTGGTACAGAAATATAAGAGTCACCCATAGGTCTATTCCCCTGTACATGTCTTACATATGCTATAATCCTTCAAATGTCAGTAGATGCCTGCATTAGGTAACAGAACTGAACCCATGACTGGACAGTTTTGGGTCCCTATCACAGATAACTCAAAGTGGCTAAATACTAGTATGTTTTTGTGAGCTAGGTATCTGAATGACAATCATAGCTAGTAGAGACCAAGTCAATATTGTCAGTGAAATCTATTGCACCAATAAACTTATGTATTTACAATGTTTATGAGTGATAACAAACCCACAGCTTATAAGGCACTTTGGATCATACATATTTATTGGAAGTCTGTAAGCAAAAATATACAGAATAAATTTACTGGAAACACTGGTCTGAATTTTCCAACAAAATGATGCAAGAATGCAGTGAAGTTTGTGCAACCAGTGAGTGGACAAGGAAGGTCCAGAGACAGCATATGTCCTAGTGATATGTCACTCTGCACTATACAAACTGTATTTGTTATTATGTGAAATGGAGTTTAAAGCATACGGATCCTTGTGAAGGATACGGATTTATTATTTTTCATTTAACTTCCACACAGCTAATCCTTGAAAGGTGGGGCAGTGAGGGTAAAGCAACTCTCTTCAGACATGCTTTTACAAGTTCCTTGACCTCTTCTGCTGGATATGTTTACTTCAGCAGGATATTAAAATCATTATAAGTAAGTCAATGGCTGCAGATTATCTCTCTTAACTTACTATTGAAATTTTAACAAGACACTTCCAGAAGGTAAATCCATCAATATTCAGGGTCAAGACAACATAGGGTCTGCAGGCAAAATGGGTTATATAGCAGGTTGTTCAAAATGGGAGCACATTATTATCACTAAAAAACAATGTAAGAATATATTACTACAAAGTAAGCTACAAGAATAACCATTAGACACATTTTAAAATTATAAGCATCATCTCTTATTTGCATCATTATAGTTTAAATATTCATAAAACTAACTGAAGGAATTGAGTCAAGGGAGAAGGAATGTCTGTTGCTGGAAAGCATATGGAGACATATCACATGACGTTGAGGGACATCAGGTACATATTATATTATACAGTAATTACACAATGTCATTTATTGCCATTTCATAAAATAATAACACCTCATAACATATTTTCAACTACAAAATAGTTAACTCTTAATATCTATCAAGATGTTTCCATTACTGTCCTCTGCCACTAAGACAAACTCCATACCTTCATTAAGTTCATTAAATATGAGCCTGCTCTCCAGCCAAGTACATCCAATGGATTTATCTTAGACCTTCTCATAATTCTCATGCTTCCTTATGATCCAGAGGAGAAATGACTCCTACTTACTCTTTTACATAAAATAAACAAGTTATTGTAGTTGTTCTAGCTTTTTTCTTCTGAAACACATGCAGTGAGACTTTTTTAGCTGCTCTCACAGAAAACACTTCTATGTATCACAAATTTTGTTTAAGAAATTCAGACCTGAAGCTTTTTTATCTAAAGTTTTGCTTCTTTATATCATCCTTCACCACATTAATAGGAACAAAATAACTTCATCATACACAAAAGAAGAAAGTGTTTTCATTTTGTATTTAAATATATGTCATATTATCTAAGGGTTGTTAAATATAATTCCTTCATAAACATTTACATATTTATGTGATTGAACTTTTTTTCAGGAAAAAAAAGAAAAGAATGTCTGTGTCAATGCCATGCTTAATTAAAGGTCATTTTAATTACACTGCTTTGTAAGAAAATTAAAACAATATAACCATCACCCAGCAACTTGAAAACCATTAATACTACATGAGTGGGTATTTTTTATTCATAACAAGGAAAAAAATGTAAGGCATATTCAATGAAACCCCTTATAGGCCAAATTCTGATTTGCAAAACACACTTATGTGCAATTGACTGTGTAATCAGAAAAATTAAACCAAGTAATCAACCTATCAGCCAAATACACAAGAAAAGGAGAGCAATCAAAATTAGGTTTCCAAATGTATTCAGTATATTTACATGTAAAAGAATCCTTAACACCATCCAGCTCAATAGGACCCTTTTGCACTGAAAGATTCATCAAAATTAACATAGTTAATTTAGGATTCATATTCTATTTCATTACCTCTTTTTTACATATGTTATGTAACACAGAATTCAATCAAAGTAGTTGACGTACTGATGGCCACTGCAAACTGAACATCATTCAGCTAGATAATACTAGCTGCTAATATTTTGCATATGGTAAAAGTTGTTGGTGTTTTTCAGGACTGGAACCTTGCTAGTTTCTGTTACAGCATCAAAGAACTGATCTGAAGGGAACGTTGTCATATCTTCCTTCTAGGCTGAAAAAAGGTAACTACTCAGAAGTAGAACTTTTAATATTAGCACAGACTAGTTCACACACGTCCATAAGGAAATGAAACATGTCTGTGAATATGCATGTGCCACTGAATTTAGCTTTAAAGATTATGTTTGAGAATAGTTGCAGAATACCACATAGCTTCAATTTCTAAGAGATGCAGAAGACCAATTATTTTACTGGACAAAGACCTCAATGAACAATAAAATGTTTTATTATTCTCTTTATCTTAGTAAGGGTGGTTGGTTTTTTTTCAATAAACTCTACACCCCTTCCAGACACTATTCTTTTCATTCTTTCCCTTACCACTATCCCAATCCCCTGCATAGACATTAATTTACCGTTAAATGAAACTTCTGTGCCCATATTCTTCTACCTGTTTGCAATGAATTAGAACTTCCATGGAAAATTCAAAATTTGTACTCATTCTATACATCAGAAATGCTCATTTACACAGCAAATCACTTTCCTCTGTGGCTTGTCCTTTCAGAAAATGAGCTGGAAGTTGCAGCCATTAAACTCTGCATTTTCAAATTCTGTTGTTTTGTGTTGCAGAGATATGCTTTTTGCATCTTGCTTAACTCTGTTTTCTTATATATGTATTTCCAGGTTTTCAATCTGAACAAAACTGACATCTAAAATTTTTCTTATTAGACCATTATTCTTCATGTTACTATTGTTTGTTTTCTATTAAAAATAATTCATACTAGGAGGTATGGTGCATTCCTTCAGAAACAAATACAAACCCAATTATTTTCATATTTTCATTTCAGAAGAGTTACATACAATTCAAATATTATGTTCAAATGCAGCGTTTCACTATATGGCAAAAATGCATTGCAGATAGAGTTTTCTTTTTTCTTACTCATGTTAAAATGATTACCAAAATTAAAGTTAAATATTAAAAAGATCAGGAGATTAAAAAACATGGATTCTTTGAAAACATTTCCTAGTTAATGTTTGATCAATTGGCTTGCAGATGGAAATATTTCAGCTGTAAAATTTTCCAGCAGCTTATTTTGAGCAGTTTTGATTTGATTACCCTCAAAAAATCAGTGTGTTTTTCATAAAATGTAAAATCTCTATGAAGATCTAAAGAATTACAGACTTGGTTAGGCTAAAATGGGTATATTTAGATTTATAAAACATCTAGAACTTTAAATCATAGACGCATAGAATGGTTAGGATTGGAAGACACCTTAAAGATTATCAAGTTCCAACCACCCTGCCATGGGCAGGGAGACCTCCCACTAGACCAGGTTGTTCAAAGCCCCATCCAGTTGAACACTTCCAATGATGGGAACATCCACATCTTCCCTGGGCAACCTGTTTCAGTGTCTCATCAGCCTCACATCAAAAAATTTCTTTCTAGTATCTAATCTAAATCTACCCTCTTTCAGTTTAAAACTGTTACCCTTCATCCCGTCGCTACATTCCCTGATAAAGAATCCCTCCCTTACTCTCCTGTAGGCCCCCTTCAGGTACTGAAAGGCCATTACAAGGTACCCCCGGGAGCCTTCGCTCCTCCAGGTTGAGCAAGCCCATCTCTCTCAGCCTGTCTTCATAGGAGAGGTGCTCCAGTGCTCTGATTATTTTCATGGACCTCCGCTAGATCCATTCCAGGTTTTGTTCAAATAATAGATTTAGTATTAAGACAAAAAACTGTATTAAGAAGGGGAAAAGAAATCTAGGTCTCAAATAAAAGGACAGATGAAAATGGAGAAGTTAGACAATTTAACAGTGATTGTCATGTTTAATGAAGAAAAAAACACTATCAGAATAATCTGTTTCCTCACCAGACATTGTCTTTAGTGCAATTTCAGTTGAGAAACATGACCGTATGTTCAGTAATATATGCAGGGGAAATGGTGAAAAGAAGGGAGGTGCAAGGATATTTCATCAGAAGATGATTAAATGTATGCAGAAATTAATAAAAAGCAAAACAATTTAAAAACCAAACTGTTGACTTTACAATGCATTGGATGTGTGTCTATATGTGTGTGTCAAACTAACATGAATAGGGACAAAACCATGCTCTCAAATTTCTTTTTTTGTCTGGTGATTCTTAAATAAAAATGCAGATAACCCTGTGTCAGAGTCAGATCGCCAAGCTATTTTGGGTTATTTCCCCTGTTATTCATACTTCAGAGGAAAGATACCAAATAAGCCAACACCAATTTTTTTGTAGTCTATGAATTTGGCCATTTTCCAGCGATGTGGGACCAGTGAATGTAATCTATTTAGAAAGAAAAGGTACTTAAATCACTGACTGGCTGTATAAGTATAGCATGTAAATGATTCCAGTAGTTTTCAGTTGAATCCCATGCAGCCCCCATGAATTTAACAGTCTGGCAAGACTAACAGATTAATCTCCAGTGGAATCACAGATCACTCAGTACCTCTCTGAGTTGCAGCCAAGCCCAGGTGTAGTGCGGAATCTATTCTACAAGCTTGCAAGCTTCTTAGGGTGCATGGGAACCTGTGTGCCACATGGAAGTGTCAACTGATTTTACAAGATAGCAGGATGACAGAGCGTAACACTTGAATTGCCATATTATTAGTAATTGTTATGTTACACGTTACTTCACTGATTTGATGAAAGTGAGCTGAATGAGTGAGGCTTATAGAAAGGGCACATGCATCTAGATATAATCCATGTGCCAGACTTTCCAGTAAGATTATACCAGACAAGTTTCACAGTATCCATTGTAGTGAGTATTAGGAATCGATTAACTGCTTCAGAAAAAAAGTACAGAAACTTCAAATTTTACTTTACTTCAGAGAAGAGGAAAAAACTATATGCGCTAAGCAGAAAATGAGACAACAAGAAAGAAAAGGGATCAAATCTTAGCAATTAGAAAATAATTTTTTCATCATTGCTGAATTTTTGTTTATATTTGTAACTCAAATTACTTATAAACAGAACCCTATAACTCAGATTTATATGTAATTACCATTTTTAACTGACATCATGCTGCCAACACAGATTGTATATTAATTTTCACAAAAGCTCTGCTCAGCATTGTAATTTGCAATTTATGAAGATCACAAGGCACAGCACCATAACACTGTTTACTATATATTTACTGGGAATAGAACAAATAATATATTTAAGAAAATTTGACTCGTCACACATAATCAAGACTCTTTTCAGTCTGAGAACTTAAGAATCCTCAGCTCCTCATTTTTTCATGTTTGGCTCTTCTGACATATTTTAGACTCCCTTAAGCAACAACATATTTTGCACATTGGATGGGAGAAGAGACATGCCACAGACTGGCCCCTCAACAGAGAGAACACAGAGGGAAGGAATGCCTTCAGGTCTGCATATTACTGTGATCAACACAGAATGTTAAACACTGTATTATAATTCTCACTGTATTTAAAGATATACAGATATCTATATGTATGGTGCATGTGTGTTTTGTCTTCTCCTGGGTAAAACCCCAGACATGGTACATAAAGTTGTCATAAAAACTGAATAGCCTTTTTTCCATCAGGAGTGGCTGATACACCAGAGGGTTGTGCTGATATCCAGAGAGACAAGATCTATCTTGGACAAGAAGATGGGGCCAAGATCTTTTCAGTGGTGCCCAGTGACAGGACAAGAGGCAATGGTCACAAATGGTAACACATGAGGTTCCATGTGAACATAAGGAAACATTTTTAAACTGCGAGGGTGACTGGCACTGGCACAGGTTTCCCAGAGAGGCTGTGAAGTCTCCCTTCTTAGAGGTATTCAAGAGCCATCTGAACGTGTTCCTGAACAACCTGCTTTAGGTGACCCAGATTGTGCAAGGGAGCTGGACCAGATCACCTCCAGAGGTGTCTTCCTACCCCAACCATTTTGTGGTTCTGTGAAAAGCAGAGTCTGGTAATGTTTCACAATTAAGCCTCTAGTTTCACCTTGGTTGATTCTGACCACCTGAACTAATTCTCTACATGGTTGATGAAAATCTGAGAAGTCAGCCAGAAATTCTACATTGTCCGGGGAACCAAGGATCCGGGGAACCAAGGATCCAGGGAACCAAGGAGGGTCCGGGGAATTAAGGAGGACCCGGGGAACTACAGGCCTGTCAGCCTGACCTTGGTACCAGGAAAGATCATAGAGAGGATCTTCTTGAGTGAGCTCACACAGCAAGTACAGGCAGCCAAGGGATCAGGGCCAGCCAGCACAGGTTTGTGAAAGGGAGGTCCTGCTTAACCAACTTGATCTCTTTCTATGACCGTGTGACCTGCCTACTTGATGCAGGGAAGGCTGTGGACATTGTATACCTGGAATTTGGTAAGGCCTTTGACACCGTTCCCCACAGCATTGTCCTGGAGAAGCTGGCGAAATATGGCACAGACAAACGTACTCTTCACTGGGTAAAAAACTGGCTAGATAGCCGTGCCCAGAGAGCTGTGATTAATGGGGTGAAACTGTGTTGGTGAGCAGTCACCAGTGGTGTCCCTCAGGGCTCAGTTTTGGGCCAGTCTTGTTTATTATCTTTATCGATGATCTGGATGAGAGGATTGAGTGCACCCTCAGTAAGTTTGCAGATGACATCAGCTAGGTGGGAGTGTTGAGCTGCTTGAGGGTCAGAAGGCTCTACAGAGGGATCTGGACAGGTTGGGTCAATGGGCCAAGGCCAACAGGATGAAGTTTAATAAGGCCAAGTGCTGGGTCCTGCATTTTGATCACAATGACCCCAGACAATGTTACAGGCTTGGAGAAGAGTGGCTGGAGAGCTGCCCAGCAGAAAAGGGCCTGAGGGTGCTGGTGAATAGCTGACTTAACATGAGCCAGCAGTGTGCCCAGGTGGCCAAGAAGGCCAATGCCGTCCAGGACTGTATCAGGAATAGTGCGGCCAGCAGGAGTAGGAAAGTCATCGTGACTCTGTACTTGGCACTGGTGACGCCTCACCTGGAGTACTGTGTTCAGTTCTGGGCCCTTCAATACAGGAAGGACACTGAAGTGCTGGAGTGTGTCCAGAGGAGAGCCACCAAGCTGGTGAGGGGTCTCGAGAACAAGTCCTATGAGGAGAGGCTGAGGGAACTGGGCATGTTTAGTTTGGAGGAGGCTGACAGGGAACCTCTTTGCCCTCTAGTGGTGTCCCTCAGGGCTCAGTTTTGGGCCAGTCTTGTTTATTATCTTTATCGATGATCTGGATGAGAGGATTGAGTGCACCCTCAGTAAGTTTGCAGATGACATCAGCTAGGTGGGAGTGTTGAGCTGCTTGAGGGTCAGAAGGCTCTACAGAGGGATCTGGACAGGTTGGGTCAATGGGCCAAGGCCAACAGGATGAAGTTTAATAAGGCCAAGTGCTGGGTCCTGCATTTTGATCACAATGACCCCAGACAATGTTACAGGCTTGGAGAAGAGTGGCTGGAGAGCTGCCCAGCAGAAAAGGGCCTGAGGGTGCTGGTGAATAGCTGACTTAACATGAGCCAGCAGTGTGCCCAGGTGGCCAAGAAGGCCAATGCCGTCCAGGACTGTATCAGGAATAGTGCGGCCAGCAGGAGTAGGAAAGTCATCGTGACTCTGTACTTGGCACTGGTGACGCCTCACCTGGAGTACTGTGTTCAGTTCTGGGCCCTTCAATACAGGAAGGACACTGAAGTGCTGGAGTGTGTCCAGAGGAGAGCCACCAAGCTGGTGAGGGGTCTCGAGAACAAGTCCTATGAGGAGAGGCTGAGGGAACTGGGCATGTTTAGTTTGGAGGAGGCTGACAGGGAACCTCTTTGCCCTCTACAGCTACCTGAAAGGAAGTTGTAGAGAGGTGGGTGTTGGCCTCTTCTCCCAAGGGAATAATGACAGGACCAGAGGAAATGGTCTGAAGTTGCAGTGGGAGAGGTTTTAGATTAGATATTAGGAAGAATTATTTTACTGAAAGTGTGGTCAGGCCCTGGAACAGCCTGCCCAGGGAGGGTGTTGAGTCACCATCCCTGAAGATATTTAAGAATTGTGTAGATGCGACACTTCAAGGCATGCTCTGGTGGCCGAGATTGTGGTGGTCTTTTGTGTGTGTATGGTTGGACTCAGTGATCTCAGAGGTCCTTTCCAACCATGAAGATTCTATGATGAACAGCTCCTAACAGAACTATTAGGACGGTGTTTGAGCTTTTCCCATTTCTAAAGTAAGTGTTGGAATCAGGATGAAATTACATGCCTTTATCTCCTTAGGATCAGCTCCTATTTTTTAGGGTTTTTTTAATTCCAAATGATTAGGAAAAAAACCCAAACAAAACAGTCCTCTTTTCTGTATAAGTCCAGTCATAAAGGTACTTACTCAAGATGTAATCCTTTTTCAGAAAGATATTTTCAACCAAAACTTGGGTAGGTACCTTGCTGTCAGGCTACAGACTATAATGAGAGATGTCAGCCTTATATTTATGAAAAATACTTACGAATGTTAAGAGTTTATAGTGGTCACAAGCATCTCTGTTTTCAAGTCAGTAGCAAAATTCAGTTATTGATTATAATTAGTGTTCTCGAATGTTTACAGAAGACCATGTGCTTCTTATTTAAAAAGTTGCGAATTTGTGCAACTAGTAACTAACTTGCACCTTTAGGGGGCAAGAATCACCAGAGCTTTAGGAAATGTTACTATCATGAGTTTTCGGGAAGATTTTATTTTTTGCAGAAAAGTATCGTTCTGAAGATGATAGCTTTATAAAACCTAGATTTATATTTCACCGGAATGAGGTTTGCAGTCACAGCAATTCTGATCTCTTGTGAAAAATATGTTTTTTCTGACCAGTCCCAGGAATTTCGGAGTACAAAACCCCTCATAGCCGCAGACTACTGAATGTTTAATACACCAAATGCAAGTGACAATAGTTATACCCCCAGAAATGTTTTCCAAACCTGGGTGCTTTGTAGCAGTGAAAGTGAGCATAATGATTTTAGTGTCTACTGCACAAACACAATATGGTGTTTCAATTCCTTTGCAATTTTCAAATGTATGGTTGAATAATGTCATATATTCTGCAAGTACTAGTGACAAATAATAAACTTAATATTGTCGTTCATGAGCACTACAGTTCTCTGCTCATAAAAGAACAAATTTAAAATGTTATTACTTTTTATTGCTCTAATCTTATTTTTATGTTATTCTATTTTTAGACATTTAATGCATGCATTCTTAAGTGAAGAAAATACTGCCAACTTCTGTCTAAAAACTAAGTGAAAAATATATTCTTATTTTAAAGTGTGGAATGTTATTCTCATTGTCTCATAAATTTTTCTTCTGCTAGTACTGATGCCTTCCTTAAAACATTACTTTGGGGGAATTATCATTATAAGCACGCTTAGTGTATATATTTACATCACTAGAAGAAGACAAGTGCATGATAATTGCATTAATTTACATTTCCTGAAGAAGATAAGCATAATAGGTTATGATTCTTTGTAACCACTCAGTCAGAAATGGTGATTCTCAACCTAACCTTGCAGTACAACATGTATTTCATGAAAAAGCCCAAGTATCAAGTATATCTCAAGAAGTAATTGTTGCTGAAATACGGCAGCAAACTTGGAAGTTTCTGGCAAGCTGAGAAAAACATTTAGTCTTGACTCAGCACTAATCAGTATATGGGGAAGTAAAGTAGTCATTGCCCATAAAGTTTTTAGAGATGAAGTTTCCAAATGGCACAATGTCCAGAAGAATTGTCAACAGTAAAGAGTACAACCTAAAGTACTGTGTTCAGTTTGGTGCCCCTCACTACAAGAAAGACACTGAGGTGCTGGAACATGTGCAAAGAAAAGCAATGAAGCTGGTGGAGGGTCTGAAAAACAAATCTTATGAGGAGTGGCTGAGAGAACTTGTTTAATCTGGAGAAAAGGAGGCTGAGGGGAGACCTTATCACCTTCTACAAGGTGATCTGTCACCTTCACTGTATCACTTTCTACAACTACCTGATAAGAGGTTGTAACGAGGTAAGTGTCAGTCTGTTTTCCCAAGTAACAAGTGATAGGACAAGAGCAAATGGCCTCAAGTTGCACCAGGGGAGGTTTAGATTGGATATTAGAAAAAATTTCTTCACTGAAAATGTCATCAAGCATTGGAGAAAGATGCCCAGGGAAGTGATTGAGTCATCACCCCTAGAGGTATTTAGGCTCTTAGGATCATGGTTTAGTGTTGGACTTGGCAATATTACATTTATAGTTGGATTCGATGATCTTAAAGGTCTTTTCCAACATAAGCAATTTGATGATTCTAAGTCACTATAACTTGTTTGGCTCAAAAGGAGCTATGACTTCTTTTGTGTTGTCTGAATGGTGCCCCAAGCACATTTCCAGTGTCAAAGCACCACAAGGGCCAGCAGCTCCCTGGGGCTGGGGCACTAGATGTGCTGCGGCAGCCCTTGGGACTGTGAGGGCAGGGATTGGCAGCCAGGGCCTGTCCCACCTCCCCAGCAAGGGGCAGATAGCGGACACCAAGGCAGACCCAGGCATTGGGCACTGCCCTGGAGAAGGGCATAGGCCTGCAGGTGGGCCTGGCTCAGCAGGGCACATGGCTGGGTAGGGCAGGGCTGTGGGGAGCTGGCGACCAGCACTGCTGCAGCATTGCTAGGGCAGGGGCTGATGGCCTTAAGGGCCTGAAATGATGTCCTGGGCTGTGGACAGGGTGGCAGGAGACCCAGGGTTTGGGTATGAACAGCCAAGCCTGGAGGAGCCTCCAGGGCAATGACAATACCTTGGTAAAACAGACTTGCAAGTGTAACATCTCATTGACGTGAAAGTGCAATTCAAGTTTATTTGTAATTTACTTAATCTATGATCAGTCTTTCACTTCCTCAAGGAAACACAGGAAGTGACTTTTTTATATTTTAAAAAGCTGGAGCTTTTTAAAAGTTAATATTACAAATATTTTTTTTTCCAAACTACAAAGGTTAAAATAATCATCTATTCTAACTTCATGTCCTGTTATGATGGGCTTTTATATTTAATTAAGAATAGCTTTAAAACACATTAATTACATTAATTAGTTCTCTGTAGGTGTTATTTATAATGCTCAGTTTCAGGTTTGAGGAGAGAGACAATGTTACCAGGAGACAGATAACCATTTACACTGGTGACAAATTCAATGCAGAGACTGAAACAACTTGAAGTATGAGCGAATTATCTCATATTAAGGGTGACATATCTTTTGTTTGTTATGTTTCTTCTTTTACCATATCTTGTGTTATGTAGGAAGTTGCAGCTCAGTGGGACGGAGAAAGGCCACCTTGTTGCTCACTGCTGGCTGTCACATACTGGATCAGTTAACAATCCTTTGGTAGTGAAGGGAGCAGGGACCGTCTCCTGAGACCTGAGAGCTGGAGGACTCCCAAGTCTGTATACAAGTGTGTATTCCCAAGAAAGCGAGGGAGACACCCTATAAAGATGCAGACATAAACAGAGAGTTTCTAGGGGTCTCCAGCACACTAGTTTTAGAATTATTCACAAGTTAACAAGCCACTAAACATTGCTGTACTAAAACCAAGAGTCTCTGAAGTGAAATAGTGAGCAGAGAGGGCCTCTAATACTGCTTTCTTTTTTATTTGGTCTGATCCAGCTGATCTGAGCTTCTCTTCTGCACGTCATTATGTTGCAGTTTATCTGCCAATAAAATGTAACGTCAGCAGATCAGAGACCTTTCAGTATTTTTTAGTATTATCACGTTAAAGAAATGTATTGATATCCACAGTTGAATTTGACAGTGAGAATTACCAAATATTCAGCTACACATCCCAAAATGAATGCTACGGAATCTCTTTAAGATATAATTGATTCTATTAAGTAAAATTCAGTACCACACTCACAAAGCTGAGATTTTTTAGTATCTTTCTTGACTCAATGAATGTTTTTTTTATGTATGAATTAGATGTTGCATCAGTATTTTTGAGGATATACGATTTAAATGGAAGATAATAGGACCTACAGATGAATCTGCCTGAGGAAATTACCAGATTAGAAATACTTAAAATTAATATTAATATCCTAATACAATTTTCTCCCTTTAAATTAGTGGAAAATAAAAGTCTATTGAGAAAGAGAGAGAGAAAGAAAGAGAAGGAAAGAGAGAGCGATTTAGTTAATGTTATTATGACATGCTATCAAACCAGAATTTATTACAGGTTAATTTTCTTGAACAAATCCTTTTTTCAAATGCATCAGAATTATTAGGCAGTATTTCCCTATTTGCTCGATTATATTCTTCTAAACCATTTCATAACTTTTCACAGGAAATAATCAGAAATTATTTCACTCATTTCCTTTTAGGTAATGGAAAAATGACGAGATTGCAGGTTGTATAAACCTCTTAGGAACAATACTAATAATTATAGGAAAGGTTAAATATCTGGAAAAAACATCGACTTGCAATTAAATGTTACAGATTATGTTTAAATAACATTTGTTCCACATCTAATGTGAGCCAAGAGACTCACTAAAAATTTCTAGATTATACTCTATTCCCACTAAATTAAAATAAATTACTTATAATCTTTCTTTCAAGTGCTGAGAAAATCTGCATTGAAGAGACAATTTTGTTACATCTTTTTTTATCTTTTCCTTCTACTATTCCAGTTTGTGATGACTGGTCAGATGCACAAGTTTTAAAATTAGTGTGTTAACTCAATCATTCTAGCCATCTATAACATAAAAAATATTTATCTGAGTATGAACTTGAGTAAATTCCAGAGAGAGTGGCACCATTTTTATTTATTTATTTATTTTTTGTCTCACCATCAAGATAATCAAAAATCAATCTTGGACTCCAAGTCCTTCACCAGGAAATTCCAAGTAGATCGATGAAATGTTCATGAACAATGAATATAAACTGGTATTTGCTTACTGTTGCATTGTCTTGAGTTTGTTTAGTAGTTCAGTTGTGGCAGACCACATGGTAAAAAGAGATTATACTGTTTACCGGTATGTGCCTCATGCGTTTTTTGTATTTAATTAAAGGTGACTACTACTCAAGTTCCCAAAAGTATTTGCTTTACACTCTTCCCTTATGAAAGTGAATCTGTATTTTTTTTATGTGTAATTCTGTCTTTGACCTGTTTTCATATATCTTATCCATTCCTTTTTTTTTTTTTTTTTTTTTTTTTAATTTTTTCCAGTGGTTGATTTCCATTAAGATTTTATGGGTGGCTTTGAAGTATTTTTTCCCAGCTGGCTATAAAGTTAAAATAAAATAAGCAATAATGCTCTGTTCTGTGAGTATTTCATGAAGTTGGCTAAAGGCAAGTTAATGACCGATATTTTAGCCACTGTAAGACTAACTTTCTGACTTTAAACATGCTAATTATTTCCTACTAATCTTGTGTGTGTGTCTGTGTGTGTGTGTTGTCAACACTTATTAATTGACTTGCATTTTTATGTAACAAAGCATCATAATACTCATATAACTCTACAGCATGAATTGTGTTCTTGGGTTCCTGCACAAAGCAGTACCTTTTCTTTTGTCAACAGACTGTAAGAAGGTATGATAGACTGCTCCTCCACTACCTGTTGGAGATTCTGAGTCATAATGCAGTAGAAAGTGGGGATTGTATTCTCTTTCTTTTCCTTAGAAACTATATTAATACTAAATCTACAGAGAGAGGGAAGCTTCTTTGCCTCAGAAGATGGTTATTTAAAGGACATGTTAGATATCTGGATAGAAAAGACATTATAAAACTCCACTCACAGGACTGCAGAATCTGCAACCATTGTAGTATGGGCTTTATATTAGATCCCCTCTCAGTTCCTTAAGAGCTGTGAACATCCTGCACACATCATTGCGATCACAACGATGTGGCTTACAGGGCATCCAGCCATATTCTAGTGGGTTATTGGTAAGTTGTCCCATTCTGAAGTGCTTCCCTCCTTTTCCTCTTCCTCCTTAACAGTATCATTAGATTTATACTGAAAAAAAGAAATTTATAAATGCAAATAGGCATTGAATGGTGAAGCAGCAGAGATCAAGAGTATGTATGATGATCTACTATATATTTATCAGGCAGCTAAAGTTCAGCCTAGATATTCCACTATGTCTTTGATAAAGAGGTGGTCTCTTTCCATTTGCAAAGAGCTGTGCAATTGCAATAAAATATCTCGCATGCCTATGTATGAGACTACATATAGTCTCATATAGGCCCATTATATTGACTTGTTTTTTAAATTTGTGAATATTTTCTTCTTAAAATAAACAAAGACTTTTGGGGAACAGAGAGAGGTCTTAAAAGCAAAATTAAAATCAAAATACACTTTCTTTTATTATATTAATTACTAGTTACTATTATTACAATTTTTACAGAAATTGTTACCACATAAATATGCAGAGATTATATTGGATTAGATCTTTTCTTTATTCATTCAAATTTCGATGAAACATTCAGAAAATTCCTCTTTTCTCTGAAGACATAAATAGGCATAAAATCTCATGATACCATGAAGCCATTGCTTTAGACACTGAAAATGCTGTTGAAACTTTTTTTGTCTTAGGCTTTTCAGTTCAACCATGTGCCTACTTTTGAAGTACTCAAATCATCATATCAATTGAGCAATTATGAGCTACTTTAAAATATACCTTTGTTGTTGGCTTTAAATAAGATCTGGACTGAAAGTGCAGATCGAGAAAGTAATTTACGTACCTGAGAGAGTCAGGAAAAGAGTGTCAGCAGGGTCCAGCAAGCCTCTTAGTTTGAGGATTAGAGAATCAAGCTTTCAGAGCTCCCCCTGCTACACATTGATAGAGTTTGGATGCAGCGTTAGTGCCTACTGTTGCAGTACTAAAAATATCAGGGACATAGTTCTGGCTTCAGTTCAGCTGGAGTCAAGAAACTACACTAAATGTTGTCCATATCCTGTGAAGCAGTATGTTGGCTTAGGGTACAAGAAATTTGTCTCAAGATCATTTCGATTTTGAGTTGATGTCTTGATTTTAAATCAGCAGTAAGGAAGCAGCATAACTCTACAACCTTGTAGTTAGATTTGTCTTTGGGAGATGAAGTTATAGCCCTTTTTCAAAGGAATGTTTTCATATTTAATGTGAAAACACTGTAACAATCCCAGAAGCAGGGAATTAATCCTAACCTTTTAGCTGAGCCCTTCAACATGAGGCTTCTGAGTCAAACACTCACATACACATACAAGTCTTCATTCTCTTCTTCTAATCTGCCTCTTCTTCCCCACTTCTCTATCCTGCCACTGCCCCTCAAGTCTTTTCCACAAAAAAAGCTGAAAAGATATGATGAGAAAAAAAATATATTCTACATTGCTGATGAGTATTTTTATGACTGAGTTATCGTATAAACTTTATGACATAATACCACCCTTATGATGTCATGCAGGTGTTCAAAGAGTTCCTTCACATCTGAGGGTAAGGCTGCCAAGCTATGAATTGTCAACGGGAAGAAGCACCACAGAGTACCAATAAAAGAGAGGGGTAAGATTAAAGACATATTTTGTGTCTCTATTAGCCAACTCTCTGTTACTTCTGACTCATCATGTCATTATCTCAATTCTCTTACATTGACAGCCAGGATGTGCAATTAGAAAATTAAGAATGAAAGTCCCATAACTTTAAATTTCTTGTTGCAAAGCTGATTTTTGGATGCTCACTATTATATCCTTACATAAATAACTTTGTATATATGTAAAGATAATATAATTGTCTTTTTTGGAGAAATATTTTTAATAGGATGGGGCAGATGGGAATATATTTTACTATTTAAATTTTTCATCTGTCCTGCAGGTTAAAAATAAGAATATAAATTTGACTGTGTGACTTTTGATATCCCAATCTATGTTTGAGGTCTTCATCCTTGGGTACCTATGTAGTCACTAAAGATGTGGTCAATATAGTTAGTGGAGTCCAGGACAAAATTCTTTTTATTCTAAAGCAGATATCTAAGCCAGGCTAAATCAACTATAACCTGAAAGTGTCTTTTCCTTTTTCCTGTCTATAAAGGAAGTCAGCCTACTGTGACTATCAGTCAGACTACTGTGACTATCATCTCGAGACATCTACTTTGTAGTCATCTAAAATTTGATTAGTGTAATCACACTCACAATATTTGAGTAGCTAAATTTACGTGAGTTAAATCCAGTTTCTGCTTTTTCCATTCAATATTTTTGAGTATTCCTTCCTAATTTTTCACTTCATTAGCTAATAGCTACAGAATGAGATAGGGAGAAGATTAACGGACCAGAAATCAGAGTAACCGGAGCTGTAGAAAACAGGGTCAATATGTGTAGACTTGTCATATGGCCTATTTTATAATAAGCAAATTGCTTTCAGATAGCTAAATCTTAAGCTTTAAAAATGAATTTCTAAAAGTTGGAGTTAAAAACTTGTAAAAGAAAAAAGAGCCACTCCAGAGAAAACAGATCTGTAAAGCTGTCAACACAATCCAGAAAGGGAAAGCAACGCAGGTATATAAACGTGCGAATAAAAACCTTGGAGATTTCTCTCATTTGGGATTCTGTCTAGTAAGAGTCTGAGTTGCACATGGTGAACACCCACACGCTCAATGTGATACCTCTTCCTTTACTTGTATGAAAGATTCTTCTATTGAAGAAAAAAAGTCAATTAAATCTAGTCTCAAAGTAGAACTATTATTACTACATATTTCTTATTATAAACTTAATAGAACTTTGGAAATGAAGTGCTTCTTAATTCTCTCTCGTATGATTCTTTGCGAGTTAAGGTGTAAAAAGCTGTAAAAAGCAGAACACAATAAACCTGAGAATTTTCAACTCTTACTTTATCTAAATATTAAATTTTATTTCTTTTTCTCTGGAATGTATTCTTGATACTACAGAAAAGTAATAATTATTTGTAGGGGACTGCTGTATTTGTGAGTCTGTCTCAGGCCCTGAAATACTGCAGCCAGCCACTAGGTATCAGGAAATGTCTTCTTCACATCATGCATTACATCATCTTGAAATATTAATCATTATTACTAAAATATTAATTTTTGTCTATGCACTGTGTGCTAAGAGATGGGATATAAGTCATCTTAAGAAAATATTAGCATGCAGGCGTTATTTTCAGCTGCCTTCTTCTCTGTAATCCTTTTAACCATACATCAATCAATCACTTTGATTAGTCATGCCAAATGTTCCAAAACAAGAAATAAGAGAGTGGAAGAGAATGACCTGGCTGGTGTAACTTTACAGATCATATGATTCTGAGATCATTCTATTAGTGAGTGATGACTGCAGCCTTAAGCAAATTAAAAAAAAAAAAAAAAAAAAAAAGAAAGAAAAAAAAAGAAAAAGAAACAAAGAGAAAAGAAAAAGGAAAAAAGTGTCCTTGAAGTTGAGTTCTGTTCACACTTTGAAGAAATTTCTCTGTTCAGTTTGGTGTAATGCCCTTTTTCTGTATCAAGTAAAATAGCTCCTGATGAGCTACAGATCTTCCATTTGCTAGCAATGTGTAATAAATTAAGAGTTTAGATCAGGAATAATAATTTTACATGAAAATGCCTACAGCCAAACTGCCAAAACTTTTGCTATGATCTTGCAATCACAGTTGATTAGCCATAATCGGCCTATAACTTTAGCAACAAAGGAGATCATTTGCTGAATCATACAGATACTAAACAATTTGCATAAAGATGAGAAAAAGTTCTTAAACTTAGGGAGTATTGAATAACTTTTCTAAAGACAGTTTACTTTTTCCTAATATTAGAAAATAACTAATTTATTTCCCCAGGTGTTACTATTGAATATAATGTATTTTTTTACCAACTACATCATGCAGTCTTAGTTATAGAGAAGTAAAAGAGGAAGTCAGGCTACAAAATATGCTTTTTTTCCTATGTAATACATTCTATCTATGTGTGAGAGATCAAATGAAGATTACTTTCATCCCCAGGCTTATCCAAACAACTCATCAAGATCCAATTTGCCTCTTACAGATAAGCAGAAACAATTAAAATAAATCTAATGTATACTTGAAAGTTGTTGGTTTTGCACAGGTTTGAAGATAGAACTTTGGATACAGGAAAGCAAAGAGTATGGCTGTCATATTTTTTCACGACATGCTTAAAGGACATTTAAGAGATGGCATTTACCATTGAAACTAGATACTGGCAATACATGGAAAACAACAGAAGGACAGAAGAAAAATGAAACTTGCCATTTTTCCTAATTGGTAAGGCACTCATATAAGAACTAGAAGATCTGGATTCTGTTTCTTGAAATTTTTACCTGTCACATGAGGATACCACACACCAAAAAAGAATGAAAGAGCTCAGATTTGTTTCCTTAGACTGTCACTGCACTCCCTTTAATATCTTCATGTTCAATTAGGATATTGAAGTGAGGCTAGAAAATGGGAACAGTCTTTGAAAATTAATGGTTTTCTGTATGTTACCCATTCTCAAATCCTGGAAACAAATCCTTTACTAAAAATGTCAGTTATATGTTAAAAATAATACCTTTGTTTTCATTTACCATTCTTAAGTTCCTATGCAGAACTGTGTCACGTAATTATGACTGGGCAAATTATGGTTCTTGTCTGTTCTGTGAATTAAGCAAGCATAACTCATCATTCTCTTTCAGTGAAAGACACTCACATTTATGTCCTCTAAAGCTCTCAGCATACAATGTAGAGTGTGCTTCTCTGTCAATGTGAACCTTCACTAAAGTCAAGTGGGAATTGCTAACAACATGAACTTGAATGCAGCCTTTGTGGTCCTCACAGCTTGGATTGGGATCTCCATCATTTTTCCTGAACAGAGTCCAACATTTTTTAACCTGCTCATCTGGAATTTCTTAGTAATAGGTGTGTAAATCAAATATAATACTGATCTGAACACCATAAAACTGATAATGGTGGCTTTGCTATTCTATTGGTTTCAGCAGTTGATGCCCACTTTTAAGATAATCCTCTCAGAAAAAGTCTTTCGGTTAGCTTCAAAGGCTGTGGGTAGCATGTTGAAATTTTTCAGTATACACAATGCAAAATATGATTCAGAAAAATGGCTTGCAATTTAATTCTGACAAGGCTGTACCCAAATTACTGTCAAATTTCTGTTTGCTGCTGATTATATGTTTGTTTGTTCCCAGGAAGATAAAATGAACCAGCCTTTCAGTGCAGACTTACAGGTCTCTACCAAGCATATTATACAAAATGACATGGGGAAAATGTTGATTTATAAGAAAACATGTGAAAATGAATAATAAAAAAAGTAGATTGTATCATAGATGTAATATCGAGAGATCAGGAAATATTAATGTAGATTTTGAAGAATAGTTAAAAAGAGTATGTAATTTAGATATTATATTATGTGGAAAGGTTTATAGATCAGGACAAAGGGGAACAAAACACAAAATACTTGAATTGGATGGCATATTTTCCAATAGCTTCTATTTAAGTAAATTTAGAATTAAAAAATGTATCTAGCTGTCTCAAATAGCTGACATTGATTTATATGTGTTTAATGCAATGCAATGTGTTCAATGACTAAAGGAAACAAACAAATTATCATCCATATCTGCAGATTCTGTTAAATATAGTAGAAGATGAAGAGAATGCTTTGCCCTGCAAAATATCACCGTCTCTTTTACCATCTATTTGCTTATATTATTAGTTGTTTTCCAGATCACAAATTTGTCTTTGTGATCTGGGCCAATAAACCTCTCACCCAAGTAGAAACCAAGTATAGCACAAATAAAACCCATCAGTCTTAGGGGTGATATTTTTTTTCTCTCTTACTAAAATTAAATTAGATTTTCTTATTGACATGAAGTCTCTTGGAACAATTTCTTTTGGTGCATTATAAAACTTGGGTCAAAGAAGATTATTCTTCCAAAATCCAAATTGGACTCTGTTTTTTTTTATAAAACTGATTTTCAGGAACTACAAATTATTCCTAAATTCTTAGAGAAAATAAATATTTATAGTAGTGATGCTGAAATTGAGTAAATAAAAATAATACAAATTAATGAACATGTAAAATGACAAATATGTCAAATAAAGTGAAATATTCCAAGTCTGGCCAGGAATGAACATGTAGAAACATATTTTTTTTTTCTCTCCTCTTTATTTTTTTAAGTATTTTGCATTATAACTCTTTGGAAAAATTTTTTATTTTTCTATTCTCCAATAGTTAAGTACTTTTTTTTTGGTCTTAGAAATCCTTTTTCTTTTTTTATTTGATAGTATTTTTTCATAGTTCTGAAAATGTGTTAATGAGAAGTCCTCTACTTTTCTGCCAACATAGCTTCAAAATAATCTGCATAATTAGTAGATCTGTGCAAAGAGGTTGATATATAAAGGGCTGATATTATTAAATTCAAATGCAAATATGCATATGCAGTAAATACTTAGTCCCTTTGCATATAAGAATAAATGTCTTGCTTGTTGAGTCAAAGCTATTACCAAAATCTACCAGCAATGGCACTTAGACATATTTCCAAAGCAATGCATAAACTTTGCCACCCTGAGAAGGAGAAAAAAAAAAAAATCTTCTGAAATCCATAGAAAAAGATTAAAAATGGTCTTATTTCTAAAGTTAATAAAGTCATGCGTAACACACACCCAGTTTTGGATTGGACTTTTTTTTTTCTTAACTTTTTTAGTCTTGTAAGTTACATTTATCAGAAACTATACAGCCAAGAACATAAATATGGATGTACCATGTGATGATGTACAGACATACAGACATTTATTTGATTTTAATGACCTTTGAAAATCACCTGAAGATGTGTACTGGTCTTCATGATAATATGTTCCACTGTATAATATTGCTAACATCCATATTTCATTAATACAATGTACATTGGGAAGAATGATGCCTTTATTTACATATCGAGTCTTCCAAAGTGAATGATTGTGCTTCAGTCAGCCTTTTATGTCAATTTTTTCTTTGCATATTTTATGAAGGATATTTTTCCCAATAAGTTTCCTTTGGTCATGTTGAAATTGATTTAGAAAGATTGAATGGTGCCTGACTCATTGAAAACAGGGCTATATAGATAATTTCAATATACACAAATAATACAACAATTTCAGACATGTCCCATCTTCCTCCAGACATCACTGGAACTTTATCAAGAGCTAGACAGTTCAGAAAAGGTCCAAAGACGAATTTTCTAATACCAAATTTTAAGCACCTTTAGTTCCACAGTGAAATCCATGACTTCTACATTTACATACTCTGTATTATAATTGTACACTTTTATTTATATGTGTGCATTTCAAATAATCTCTACTTACCCAGCACTATTGGAAGCATCTCAGTTTATCACCACACAATTAGTGATACTCATTGGAAAAATGGGAAGGTGAAAAATAATCCTTAATTAATGATTGTAGCTACTAGAAATCCTAAATGTTCATAAAGTTCACAGTGACATAGATTTATGAATGCACTGGTCAATCTAAATTTTCATTAATTCATTAACCTAGGGACTCTAAATACTACCAAAATGGAATTAATCTTCATAACAATTTTTCTCAAATAGAATTTCTCCATCATGACAGATGTCTAAGCTGTAAAAGGTGGTACACTTGGAGCCTACAAGGATTGTTCCTTAGTGCCAGTGTGGGTTCAGGGGGAAGTCTGCAGGAGCGAGAAGGTTGGTGCATCATGAAACTGAATTGTGTCTGCATCTGGGCATGTGTTCTCTTGGGGGTACACAGAGTGATGGCAAGAGGAAGAGGAAGTAGAAGAATAAAGGGGGGAAGGGAAGGGAAGGGAAGGGAAGGGAGATAAAAAAATGAAAAGAGGAAAAGGAGTGACGTGAGAAGAAAAAGGCAAAAAGGAAAAAGTAGAATGGAAAAAAAAAGGAAAAAAGAAAAAGGAACAGCTCTGAGATTTCTGTAATGTATCTGGAACACGGTCAACACCATACAGAGATTGTACAAACAGCTTGAAACAAATCTCTTCTGTCCCTTTCTTTCACCCCATTTCACCCAGCAAATCATGACATGAGAATAAACCTGAGTCAACATTTGCAATTACTTCATTAATGAATAAAAGAGTTATGCAGTAGACAACATTAAAAACTAAAGACTCTCTTTGTTTGCTTGATTTCACTGTTTGTCGTTTTGCAACTTCTCTTTTGTCATATAGCTGTCTCCATTATTTTAGAAAAGCTTGATTTGCTTTGTTTTTCCTGTCTGTCTTGAAATAGAGAGTTATGAGCATAGCTTAAATAAAGCTTCTACAATGTATTTAAAAAAAAAATAAATCAATACACTGGCTGACTTTACCATTCTAATAAACTGTAACACCACATTCTATTTGTACGAGAGTCCCTGTTGGAGATTTGATACACTGAAGTGGGATAATATGGGCAGGAAAGAGCCTGATAGTTTTTTCCTGGAAAATATTTATTTGAAATTGTCAGATGATTTTTAGAGTGCTGTGTTCTCTCCTCTCATATGTTCTGATCAAGATGTAAAAGTACACCCATACTGTTTAAAAAGAAGAAAGAAAAAAAAAAAAAAGAAAAAAAAATAGACTCATGGGGATAGGCTGAGTAGTGGACCCCTTTCTTTCATTCTGTTCACATCCATTTTTAGAATGCTCCCTGGCATGGTTTTGGTTCACACCAACCACTGGTTTCTGAGATTGTGCCTAAACACAACTCAAAGGATCAAAGGCATGTACAGCCACTACTGTTGGGTGATATGGTTGTGTTTGTACATTTGGTCCCTTTCACCATGCTCAGTAACACAACTTCAGGAAGTTTCATTTTCAAAACCTCTTGTATATCCTATAGTTCACCCAGATCATGCCCCAGACAACTCATTCTCACTCCTTATAAACATCATTTGATGAGTTTCAACACAGCCCTCTTAATTTTTCAGTGTGTTTAATTGAAAATGGTGGGCCTGAAATGACTGAAATGGCAAGGGCCAGTTGGGTACCACATGGGGTTTAAGTGCTGTCCCTGGCCACCTGCTGTACAGTGTTACAGTAGTCAGTGTTTACTCACCCTCAGGGCCAGACTGCACTGTCTATTGTGTCTCTGTAATAGGCATAGGCTGGGCAGCTGTCATGGAGCTCAGCAAAATGTCACTGCTGCCAAAAACCTAGCCAAAAGTTATTTTGATAGGGTGTTCACCATCTTCTTACTACTAAGCAAGTTGCAGAGTGTGGGTGGGAAGGAGAAAAGGACAAACTCAAATGCAAGGAGCCAAGAAGCAGAGAGATGCTGACAGTGTTAAATTAAGAGTAAGAGGAGCAGAAGGACAGAAAGAGCAGAACAAAAAAGTGAAGCTCAGAGGAGGTCTGCTCAAGCTGCCCTTTGAACAGATAAAATGTTATGATCTGCTAAATATGCTGAAAATTTGGACTGCAGGCACTTCAAGTGGGATCATCCAGAGTTAATGGACATTTCAATATTCTGGTTTTAAGCTCCTTGTATTTCAGATGCGTATAACAGTATTATCCTTCCTCAAAGTGGTGTTGTGTATGCAAAATAACATTTGTGAGCTACTCAGATATCGCAGCGATGTGTATACCTCAAAAAGGCCCCCAAGGAAGTTAATTATTCTGAATTCAGTGTACAGCTGAAATGGTGTCCTGTGCATAAGATATGGACGATGTACTGAATTATGAAGTTAAAAAGTAATTGACTAGCTAGCTAGTTATTTTGTGCATATACTCTATTCTTTGTCATTTGGACAGAATTGTCTCAAGGAAAAAAGAAATATTAAATGGTTATATAATTACAGCCTGTATCATAATTCATATGTCAGTCATTCTAACCTGATATTGCTTGGCTTTTGGGTATTTCGCTATATATTGTTGTTAGAGATCTGTTTTCAGTCTTGTTTTCCCATCTACACACAGTAAAATATTGTTTCTCTTCTATATTTATATTTCTTATATGTGGTATTTACCTGTTTGCCTGACCAAATCTGGGAGGGCACGTAACCGACATTAACTGATCACATTACTATGCCATACCCTCCCCTGTGAAGTAGCAGGCATAAATCTTTCTTTGCTCACCTGACACACCAGGTGCTCAGAAACTGCAGACAAGACATTTTTACTCTCTACCCTAAAAGGAAGGGGTACCTAGGGTAGACTGTAGGTTTTGCAACTATGAAGAGAAAGAATTACTTCTGTAAATGTTACTCAACAAAGAGACTTAACCTATTTCGGGTTCAATTCCAGTGAGTGAAGTTTGTACTAAGCAGTATCCTTACTATCAGCATGCCCATTTGTATGGCTAATTCCTTCTCTTTGGGTGTGTAAGTGAAAAAAAACAAACAAACATACAAAATCATTTGTAAGCCCCTGAGAGAAAAGTCTGGACTTTTTATGTTTGCTCAGCATCAAACACAATAGAACTACAATCCCTGCTGTGCTCTTGAGAAAAACATCAACATTATTACTATAAAACTGTTATAATTTGATTATATTCTCAGGTTTTGTTGCAGTTCCTGTTCAAATTACAAGAATGAGCAGAACTCAAAGAGAAAAAATATTGTTTATTTCATAAGTTTTCCAGTCACAACCTTTTAAATTCTCTTCACCTGCATGGGACAATGAATTCCAGAACTTCATAATTAGAGATTTATGAGTGAGGTGTGAGGTTTTGGAATTTTACACTGCTTTTATATTCTATTTACCATTTCAAGGAATGCTGAGGCACCAGTTAACCATTTATCCTGGCTCTGTGTCAAAATAATCTTTACAGTTATGATGCCTCACATTGCAGACAGACAAGTTATAATCAAAGAAGCTGCTTATGGCTTCTCGGTATCCATCATGACATAGCACTGTGTTGAACAGTCAGTGAAAATGATCTGTTAGGGGATTTTCAACTAGGAAAGCGGGGGAGGGTGTAACAGGCTGCTTCTTCATGAAAGAAGTCCTTTGTCCAGCATGCTAAAAATGAGCTACTTGTTGGTGTGCAGAGCTGGCACCAGTCCAGAGTCTTCAGACCTCACATTTTCATAGCTTTTCTTTGTCTTAGACACTGGACAGTATTTCTAGCCAGTGTAAAGATATCTGACATTCTTGCGTAAAAAAAGAACAATAAGGAAAATAACATTAAGGGAGAAGAGCATTTTGTAACTCATTTACACAGAGCAAATGTAATCTCTTCATCTCAGTTGATTAGAGATGCTAAACCAGAATCAACATGTTTGTGTCATGATTTTAGGGGATAGTCTTATACTGAAATTAAAATTTGCAGTTAAATGGTCGTTCATAGTTCCTTATGACTGCCTTCTTTTTTTGTCTTTTTTTTTTAATGTTACAAATACATATACTACTTAAATAATTTTGTATTTTTTGTATTTTCTTTTTCTTTTCCTTTGGTGTTGGGTGAGAGTTTCAGAAGCAGCTCAAATTCCAACAACTTTATGAAGGTTGTTTTTATTAAACTGCATTACTGGAAAAGAGGTTTTCATAAATTTATTCATGAATGCAGGCGGAAGGGGACCAAACCCCAAACAAAAAAGCAAGAAAAGATGTTTTGAACTTTCTAAAGAGGAATGAATAAGGGAAAACAGAAGCTTCTGTTAGACCCCATAATGTATATATGGAAATACGTGGCAAAATATCTGTAAAAATGCAAAGCTTTCCCACAACTACTTCAGGCATTTGAAATAAATACAATACATTGATGGTTATATTTCTAAGAGTTAGTAGTGGCCTGATTCCTCTGTCTCTTGAACCAGTGGAGGTTTCATGGTTAGATCAGTACATAGGTCTCTGTGCAATCTTTATGTAATTGAGACTTTTAGATGTGCCTGCAATCTTTTTAAACATATGAAACAACCAATTTTACATTACATTAAGTGTATTGCACATTTTCAGGGTTTAAAATTCTTAAGCTGTACTGAAGACACCACAAATGATTATTTTTTTAACCTATACAATATTTCTTAAAATATAGATTATCATATCAGAAAACACCAAATGATATCTGTAATTCAGTGTGAAAGACTCCACCAGATACCTATCATCTTATGTACTGAAGCAACAACCAAAAAAAGTCTCTTAAATATAATCTTTAACATCATATTCCATTTTATTATGACAGACATTGTATGGTCACACTCAGGATAAATTGTCTCTAGGTGAGTTCAAATATTGAAGCATGTATATTTCCTTTTATATAGGTATATTCTCTTTATGACAAGGTCACCCACCTAGTTGAAGTCAGTAGGTGTGGGGTTTTTCTTTATTTTAACAAAGCTTTTGATATTGTCTCTTACAGTATCCTGCTGGAAAAAATGTCCAGCACACAGCTAGACAACTTCATAATATGTTGGGCGAGCAATTGGCTGATCAGTCCAGCTCAAAGAGTTATAGTAAATGGGGTTACATCAGGCTGGCAGCCAGTCACCAGTGGAATTCCCAGGGCTCAATTTTAGGACCAGTGCACTTTAATGTTTTCATAAATGATCTGGATGCAGGAAATGAATGTACATTTAATAAGTTTGCCAATGATCCTAAACTAGGGGGAGCTATGGACTCCCTCAAGGGTAGAGAGGCCTTACAGAGAGATCTGGATAGACTAGAGAGCTGGGCAGTCACCAGCTTTCTGAAATCTAACAGAAGCAAATACTGGATTCTCCACCTGGGACAGGGTTATACATACAAATTGGTTATAGATGCAAACCGGGGACAAGAGGCTGGAGAGCAGCCCTGCAGAAAGAGATCTGGGTGTTTGGATTGATAGTAAGTTGAATATGAGTCAGCAGTGTGCACTGACAGCCAAAAGGGTTTACATCAGGCTGGCAGCCAGTCACCAGTGGAATTCCCAGGGCTCAATTTTAGGACCAGTGCACTTTAATGTTTTCATAAATGATCTGGATGCAGGAAATGAATGTACATTTAATAAGTTTGCCAATGATCCTAAACTAGGGGGAGCTATGGACTCCCTCAAGGGTAGAGAGGCCTTACAGAGAGATCTGGATAGACTAGAGAGCTGGGCAGTCACCAGCTTTCTGAAATCTAACAGAAGCAAATACTGGATTCTCCACCTGGGACAGGGTTATACATACAAATTGGTTATAGATGCAAAACGGGGACAAGAGGCTGGAGAGCAGCCCTGCAGAAAGAGATCTGGGTGTTTGGATTGATAGTAAGTTGAATATGAGTCAGCAGTGTGCACTGACAGCCAAAAGGGTCAACCATGTCCTGGGGTGCATCAAGCACAGCATAGCTTGCCGGTTGAGGGAAGTGGTTATCCTACTCTACAGGTAGCCCCACTTTGAGTACTGTGTGCAGTTTGGGGTGTCTCAATATAAGAAGGATATCGACCTATTAGAGTGTGTATAGAGGAGGGCAACAAAGATGAGCAAAGGTCTCAAGGACAAGACTTATGAGCAGTGGCTGAGGTCACTTGGCTTCTTCGGTTTGGAGAAGGCTGAGGGGTGACCTCATCGCTGTATACAGCTTTCTCAAGGCGAGCAGCAGATGGGGAAGTGCTGATCTCCCCTCTCTGGTGACCAATGACAGGACATGAGGAAATGGAATGAAGCTGCGTCAGGCGAAGTTCCAGTTGGACATTTGGAAAAGGTTCTTCACTGAGAGGGTGATTTGTCATTGGAACGGGCTTCTCAGGGAAGTGGTCATGGTATCAAGCATGTCAGAGTTTAAGGGCATCTGGATGATGTTCTTAGTCATATGATTTAGTGTTAGGCAGTCCTCTGAGGAGCAAGGAGTTGAACTTGATGTTCCTTATGGGTCCTTTCCAACTTGAAATATTCAATGATTCTATGATTCTACAATTAGATTTGATAATTTGAAAAGTCAGAAAATACTGCTCTCCACCTATAATTTTCCCATACTTTTTAAAGTCAGTCATTTGTTTTATTTTCTTTAAATTAATAATTCATAAAAAAGATAACTGAAAATAAAGAAGCAAAGTTAAATTACAAATCCCATTTTCTATCAAAGGATTCTTGTAAACTATTAGGTTATTTCTTACCAATAAATTCAAAATTATTGTATTACTAATGGTACCCCAACAGTCAACTCTTTTTTCTTCTTCAGCTTTTTATGTCAAGTTATCCATAAACGTGAAATGATAAAAATTGAAAATGGAATTTGACCAAGACCAGCATGCTATTTCAGGAAGATTAACATGAGTAGCAACTCAACCTTTAAAGTTTTTTTTTTTAATTTGTTTCAAAATTATAGAAGCCAGACCTGTATTCAGTGCTCTTTGACATAACTTCTCTTGATAACACCAGGATCATAAAATGTCCAGCATATGATCTTTGTCTGGTTATCTAGATGAACAGCCAGTTCCCAACGTATTAGAGTTGAAAAATCCATGTTATTGTCCCTTTTTTTCACACTAAGGAAAAATTTATTGATACAGTCCACTGATATCTAATTAGATTATGTGCCAAGTCCAAAACCGGTTTTTAGGTTTTGATCTGTGTAGCAAATAACCTGAAAATGTTTATTTGGCCCAGTTATTAATTTCATGGTAGGTATACCTGTAAAGAGTGTGGGCCAATAGATATCTACACATAACAACCATTTAAGACATTTATTTTTTTTCCTTTGGAAATAATGCATTTCATTAGCAGACTTGTTAACAGTAACACAAACATAAAGGACATAGCTAGATTTCAGAGCCCTGCTGCTGGCTAGAACAAACCTAAAGGGTGAGCTAAACCTATATATGTATGTAGATCAATAAAAGACCCTACATTTTTCCCTTACAAAATTGCCAACCAAATGTGACATGTGAGTGACATGTGAGTGACATGTGAGTAGACATTATTATTGTTATTAATAATAATAAAAATAGTAAATTCCAGGATTGTAAAATTTTAAAAATTTTAAATTTTTAAAATTTATCATCAAGAAAAAAACCCAACAAATTGCAAATATTTTGTCAAACTCTACATTACAAAAAAAAAATTAAATTGCCAATGCCACAGAGGTTTTCTTGCTTAGATGTTGTTGTTTCCCAGGTTTCCTGTTTGTTAGATTTTGTTTTTTAAATATTTTACTGAAGTTCCAGGGGTTGATCTAAGTATCTACAGGTTGGTTTCTTTCACTAGTAATCTTTCTTATAAAAGTTAAAGCATTGAAATAGTTTAATATTTTTCAAGAAGCAGTGCTGCAGTTTAAAACATTGAAGTTCAGGTTAAAAGCTTACACACCAAGAAAGACCTTGTCTAAGTTTCCCAATAATCCCTTTGCACTGACCTTGGGAAGCAGAGTATACATCTATGTGGTAGGATGCTCTAACTAGGGTTTTGTAGTTTTTTCATCACTGAAACAGGATAGACAATGAATCCACAAGAATATGTAATAAGAAGGTAGGAAGGTGTTTGGTGTTCGGTTGTCAGTATGCACCACAGAATATCATATTATTTGTTGAAAAAATGGTGCTGCGCATGTGAGTTCTTTTTAAAAAGCATCTGATGTTATTTTTTTCTGCACAGTGAAAAAAACCTAAAAAGCAACAAATCCCCCAAGAAACAAACATACAAAAGCATGAAGAATTCATAACAAAGATAATGGCAAACATAATATGTGTAAACTTATTTAGAAAAATAACATTCCTTTACTAAAAGTCTTAATCATTATCTTTTATTTCTCTGTTGTGTATCTTTTAGCTTTTACAAGATCTGCAAGATCAGAAGGACTTCCTAAACCAAAAAAAAACACCAATCCATCCCACAAAGCTTAAGTTGTTATTTGAAAGAATATGAGTTAATTATATAATTAATTATTTTTAATAGTAGTTACTGCTTGGGTCAGTACTGTATGTAGTTGAGATAATTGCTGAAAGCTGCCAGGGTTCTAGGGGATGTGAACTTCTCTAACTTAATTTTATGAGAAAAACATTCACTTTTAACGGATGAGGTGGAAACAGAGATTGTCAAACCATCAGAATGCAAACTAATGAAACCTCTAGATGGTTATGAATAAAACAGAAGTCTGCAGAGGACTGAAATTACAGTGTATACAGTCTCTTTGTTTATGCTTTAATGGTTATGGTCATCCTTCAGAAAACAGCAGAAAAAGCTAAAACAAGAAAAATTTAAGAAAATTTGTGATTGAAAGTCCTATTTTTCTGAGAGGAAAACAGGATCATCTGGTTAGAGGAAAATATGGAGAAAGACGAAATTTGTTTTGGTTTCAATCAAGATGAATCGGAAACTACTTTGATATTCCAAAATGAAATAAAAAAGGTGTAAATTTAATTATAAAATTGCCCATTTTCATCACTCATGTTTTTCTATATTCAGAGGGAAGTGGTGTCTGTAGAAACAGAAGTGCCTTCACAAAAAATTTTGTGGGGGAGCATATTCAAAATACTGAAAACACTTCTATGGGCTGCAATTGACCAAAACTTACTAGAACAGGCATGATTAACTCCTCAAGGAAACTGCCAGCTAGCACTGTACATAACAGCATTACAGTCTATAGCAGCATAGAAAAATGGAGGTAGAAGTAATCTTATTGGATAGATGATGGGCTATTTCTTTTCTGTTGGTGGCAATAATTTGAACTCTTTGAGTATGGTGTACTGCCACATTCATATCTTACAGCAGTATTGTTTTTCCATATCCATATAGAAAAATTAGGACAAGTCTATTTCTAAATTCAAATGAAAAAAATGATAGTTTCACTGTAGATTACTTTTTTTAAAAGTACATCTCTTTTCATTTAGTAATACTTGAACTGTCTAAACTGATTACTGGGTGAATTAGTAGATGTACTTGAATCATTCAGAAGGATTTTGACATTTATTTAAAACTCTGATAAAGGAGGGATAAAGGAAGATGAACAATGGAATGGATGACCCAAGATTGGCTGCACTTTGAAATTTGGCTTTCAGAGTGCAGTCTGTTTAATGGATAGCACATTCATTGACATGCTTATAAACTTGCCTGTTTAAAGGTCATGATTGAAATATGGCATCCTACTGAGTGTCCTAGCAGCTTAAAAATTAGCCAGATTACCTTTTTTTTCCAGTTAAGATAGACCCTTCACTGTATCACAATCATCTATAACACAGTGGAATAGAAAAGGCAGAGAAACAGAAGAGGAGAGAAGGTAAGAAATAACTAATATGAACAAAAATAATATGTCCTGTTTGAAGAACAATCTAGTCTACTCCTTCTGAATCGCATTCAGATAACTGTTGTGCGATATATACAGGATTTTTATGAGTTTGGCATCACGATCCCCAAGATTTCTTCTCCCTCAGTCATTCTTTTCTCTCTCCCTCTGTACTGTAGCTTTTCTCAAAAGAACAACTGTAACTAAGGAATCAAAATTTTGTGTTAAGATTTACAGGAGTCTTCAGCAGGAGCTTTCTTTGAAAAACTTAGATGCTCCAATTAAGTGTCTAACCAGAAGCTACTGAGTGCTTTTTGGAAAATCTGTCTTAATGATTCTAGACTCTAGCTTCTCAGGCTGAAAGCAGTTATTTTTGAAGATTGGGTACAGTTGATCTACATTTGCCTGCTTTCTGCTTAGAGGGAACAGATAAAGTATTAATGGCATGACATTATACTTAATATGCCACTTTCATGCTGTGAGCCAAGAGGTAGATGACATGAGAATAAAGAGTTTTCCAAATTCTGGAAGTTGTAACACATAACTAAGAATTAATACTTTCCAGTTAGAGTACAAGGATTGAACGTATATAATATTTTTGCCACAGAAAAGATTGCATTTTTGCAAAATACATATCTAAAATATTTTCAAATATATACCTATACACACACACATATTAAAATATTTGAAATTAAATAACCAGGAGATTAACAGATAAATACTGAGAAATAATGCCGTTTGGCCAATGAAAAGAAAACATATATATTCAGATATTAATTTCAAAATTCTGATTTACATAGGTCATACGAGTAATTCTGCCTATTCCATATAACTGAAATTCAAAGATAGAAAGCAATGCTAGTTAGGGGAAAAAAGTCAGGGTTTACTGAAATGTGCACCATATGATGTGTCTGTCTATAGAGCTGACTAAGAGATTCAGAACAGAAAAAAAATCATCAATTTACCCTCTTAAAATCAGAAAGAAAAAAAAAAGATATTCTTCCTAGTCTAATCCTTTGGTAATGAGCAATGTATTGACTTAAAGTATTGTTTTTTGATCATTAGATTTTTATTAGCAAAACATTGCTGTGACTTGTGACATCACAGAGATTGCATTCTTTTTTTTCTGCTTCATTTTAGATGATTCATAGTACTATTTTTCAAGGCAGTTTCCTACTTTGCTTTCTGTCAAGAAAAAGTTTTGAGAAATCCTGGTGCCTTTAAGTAGATACGCTAAGGTATAAAAATAATAAAATATGCAGGGACTTCGTTATCTTTTAACAGATTTCCTCATATATAATCACACACTATTCTGTGCACTAACAACCTGCCTAGAGTCAATGAAGATGCTCCCTGTCTTTGAATTAGACCATAAGAGACGAAATTAACTATATTGCACAGTATAAAAAAGGAATCTTCCCTGATATAAGAGCTTGCGTGAGAGCTGGTTAACAAGAAATGCAAAGATGTACACATTTCTCTATTTAATTTTGTAATCTGTCTTAATGAAGTCCAAAGTTCAGACTCAGAAGTAAGAAGGCAATTGCTATCATTTTACTGTAAAAAGTGAATACTTAGCTTCATATAATAAGATACAAGGTCTGCCTCAGGACAAACTATACTTAGTGTTCTAATGCTACCGTTCTTTGAGGCTGAGGAAAAGAAATCCATCATTTTTCTTTCATTACATCTGAAGCTTCTGAATTCAAGGAAAGAGCAGAAAACTCTTTTTTTTTGGAGTCTGAAGGGAGAAATAAATTTCAACACCTAACAGAAGGAATTACTGGCACAGATATTAATTAAGTGACACTAGTCACTTACTGCATTGAGCTTTCCCTGGAGTCTTTGTAAGCAGTTGCAAATGCCAGGTAATCTATTTTATTCTTTTATTTGTGTTTGATCCCTGATACAAATAAAGTGCAACTACTGTATTTATCTTTCTAACAAATCTTGTCAAAAATTCTTAGTTTTCTTTTCCATAGCAATAGCCTTGGATTTTAAAAACATAGCAAAACTTTCCCTCTTTTATATTAATGCTCCAACATCCCTGATGCTTTTCCAATCCTCTCCTTTCATTCCGCTTTAACAGATACTATTGTTCATAACATCATCTTCATTCTTCCATAATCTTCCTTCTTTTTTAATAGAAGCATGTTACTGAAGATATCTTAAAATTACTTCTGGTCTCCTGTGAGCTTAGAAAATAAACTTTAGTCCAAATGAAGACGGACATAAGGTCCTGGAGCACAACTCAGGAATGATCTAGACATCTAAATCCAAGATGAAATCCATCTTCTGAAAAGACTATTTTAAATCACTGCAGTAGAATTCATCCCATCTAACTTTTTGTGTAACTTTAAATGTCTTTGCATGGTCAGGTGGAATCCTACTACCTTGGCTTCTGCCTCTTTAATTCCCATGTGGTATAAAGTAATACTGAATTGACCCAGTTTTCTTGCAGTCCTCCTTTCCTCTGGTAACATCATGGTCAGACTTCCCATTTCCAATGGTAAACACATGTCCTAAATAAAATTTACATGTGCATCAAGTAAACCTTCAATTTTAATTTTTTTTTTCTTTCCCACAAGTGGTCTTATAAAAGAAATATTGAATATTCATATTTTAAAAGCAGACAAGGAAGATAATTTAGCGTAGAATAGCATAAAGCTGTAAACACACAACACAAACAAAAAAAGTAAAAGAAATATTTCCTTTAAGTTTATCTAAATCTCACATTCCAGTTTTTCTCTGTGTCCTTTAATATTTTCCTTCACTTCAAAAGATATAAATCTCTGGCTACTTCTTCCCTTTATTTATATTTTTTGCTTCACTGGTCTACTAGGTGTCTTAGTTCATATTTTCTCTACATAAGTAAATTAGTCTCTGCCCAAATTTCCTCTGTTTGACTGTTCCATTTATTTTTTTTGCTATTTCTTCAGTCTGAACAGTTTGATATTTCGCTATATCAGAACGTCATTACTCTGAATGCCACTATTTGGGTCACCTGAAGAAAATAAATCCACAATGTCCACTACTGTGTAGACTGTTGAACTATATTATTATCATCTTATGTTATTCTCTGTCCAGAGCAATAATGCTCTTGTAAAAAGGTGAATGGAAGGAACTGAGTATACTATTCTAAATTAGTGTTAAACCAACTCATTGCATATATCTAATGATGTTTTTAATTTGTATTACATACTTTTGCTTATTCATCCTATGATCCTCTTTACTTTTACAACTACAACTACAAACTGGATTCATGTTTTCAATAGATTTTTTACAATAACGTCTTAATTTGGGGTGGAAATGGTATGATGCATGACTGTTTTATGTGATGCATACAATGTTTTTTATTATTTCTTGTCCACTTACCTAACTGGTCTATATTATAATCTTCCCAGGTACAAAATACTTTCGTAAAATAATTCACACTTTCCTTGACCAGAATATGCCTCCTTGACCTTCTATTTCATCATTTAAGGAATCCATATTTTCTGAGATCCCAATGGATTATTACTTTATGGGAATAAGGAATGAATGAATACTGGCAGGGAGGAATGAGAAGAAGGAAAAATTATACTTGATCCATTTAAATAATTTTTTTCTCAAACACCTAGGAATGATTTTAAGAATCAGATAATCTGGTATTACATAGACCATAGTGTGCATGTATAGTTGGCTGTGTGATCCATCACTGTGGTTTTCCAGTCTCCCTTTCTTATCACTGCAAAAGCCCCTTCACAAGTTTTAAGTAAATAGATATCTTCCACCCAACTCTGCATGGCAAATCAATTGTTCATTAAATACTTTTCTTTAAGTGTGTGTTTTCCCTACTCATTGCTTTGAAAGTCATTATTTAAGTCACTAGATCCAGACCGCTCCATAGTTCAACACAAAAAAAAATGGAGATCAACATTTTGTGTTAGATCCAGTTTCTACAAAGGAGTAAGTCATGAGGTTAGTCTGTTAAACGTGCTGACAGGTCTTGTTGCATCTACAATGTATGATCAGCTGAGTGGATTGTAGAGTATTATGCAGGCTGATAAAACCCTTGCTCTGTCACCTGAAGGATGTTGCTCAATTTTGAATTTATTTCTCAAGGAAAAATCATAATTTGAAGAAAAAAAATAATGAAGTACTGAAACAGTAAACTCCTCTTCATTGTTCATGTAAATCTGTCACTTGAGGGTTTGGTTTTTTTTATGGGATTATTCCAGCAAGTATCCCTTCGTATTAAATTCTAACCTTTCTTGCTAGCTTTGCATAGCTGTGAAAACATTTGCCAATTCACTTCCTCTAACAGCCTGAAGCTCTCTAGCAGTATCCAGAAATTATCTGATTTCTTTTCATTGTCTTCAGCTTCTCTCTAAAAAAGCTATGCTGTATCAGCCAAGATATTTTTCGTATCTTTTCTTTCTTCCTCAATATTATTCTCCAAAATAGAGCTTGCAATACGGTCCTCCTGCTTTGTTTTACTACTCATTCCCATAAAAATTATAACCTGTTTTTTACACACCCAGCCATTTTTCTAGATCATCTGTGTTTCTGTCATTCCAGTGATGTCATACATAGTTGAAAAAGTACTTTAAAAATTCTCAGTATCAGTTTACCAATTTTAGTTTGCAAACTATTTTTTCCCCAAATGTTGCCACAGATACTTAACTATTTCCTATATCACTCAACTTTATTTCCCTTCATCTTTGGTGACAGTAGCTTGTAAAAACTGCACACATCCATGGGACCTCCATAATGAATTAATTAACATTAAAGGATCAAAGGAGTCAAGCAAGTTCTTGCAAGTATCAGTATTAACCCCCCCCCCCTTTTTTTTTTTTTCTCAGAAAATGCATGTTAAACATGTTTGTGTGAGATTATGAAAAGACATATTTTCTGGAAGTGTGTAACGAAGCTCCTAGAGGAGAATATAGTCATCCTAATTTGGAAACCACAGACTGTGATATAGTATGGTGACATTTCTTCCCAAGAAAAGAAACCAAAGTTAAATAAGGAAAAGTGTGTGTGTGGGGAAGAGTATCTCCAGAAGTGCAAATTTTCACAGATTTTGTAGATGTGTTTGGAAATCAATAGCAAAATGTATAAGCATGTATTACCTGATGCACAGATTGGCCATCAACGTTAGCTTCTGATGACACAATTTACAAGATTAGTTTTATATATCATACAAAACATGTCTCAGATATTTCAAATCCCACTCTATAATAATAGCATAATGATTGCCAATGTATTGTATATTTTTTACCCATTTCACAAAGGGTAGAGTGTGCCTGTGTGTATAGATATGAATGTGTGACAAAGAAAAAAAAAGGGGAAAAAAAGGAATTTTCTTTTTTAATTAGTGAAAAACCCCTTTTATTCACCCTTTTTGTCCTAACCCTTATCTACATCTTGGGTTTTTCTAAGCTATCACAATAGATTGCAGTGGCCTAAGGACCTGATTTAAGGTGAACTTAACTTCCTTGCTTTTCTCCCTATGAACACTACAGAACTTGAGATCCCAGAGTATCACAGAGAATCAGGCAAGGCCCTGCAACTCCTAGGTTTCCATTTAATGATTTTGAGATAAGGATTTCTGCTCAGTGTCCATTCCATCCCTTTAGCTGTACAAAAGGGATATATATAAAAAGAATCAACTCATCTTTTTTTTCTACAGTATCAAAAAATACATAGTTAGCCTATATAACAAAAACTTGTATTAAGTGAAATAGTTTAGCTACTATGTATATTCAGGACAGCTGCACCAAATTAAGATCTCTGTAATGCAATATCATACCCCATAATTAATCAATTGCTTGAA
This sequence comes from Calidris pugnax, assembly GCF_001431845.1. Classification (NCBI taxonomy): domain Eukaryota; kingdom Metazoa; phylum Chordata; class Aves; order Charadriiformes; family Scolopacidae; genus Calidris; species Calidris pugnax. Next base: position 5,964,587 of record NW_015090999.1, on the reverse strand, counting down.
CAGGGCAATTAGTTTTGGAACACTTTGCTAAAAGATGGTACATTCCAAGGCTGAATACAACATCTTTATATATGCATTTTATATTGTTATTTTACTATTGCAAATTAAACCTTAGTGTTTATGTCACAAAAAGCAGGTATTAAACTAAAAAAGTTTACTTAATTGCAAAAAAAAAAAATTTGATACACTAGCTCAGTCAATAATATTCAGCATTTCTCTTGTTTCAGTAGAAAAGTGTATTACCGATAAAGTAACATTGCATATTAACCTAAACTGAGGATGTTTAAAAAGGGGTAATTTAATCACGTCTCCCATACATTTATGGTTTACTATAAATCAATCCTAAATTTCACTGATTATTTTTCATTGAAACATACCCCTACATGCTTTGTCTCATAACCTTGCTAAGAAAGTGAACATATTTCAATGCTATATTGAAGCAGCCCTAAAACATTAAATACTGTTTTCTTAAGCCTGCTTGTTACATCTGAGGAATGAACTAAAAGTACTGATTACTGAAGAGTGCTCAATTCAGTGTTCCTCCGCATTTTTGCATCCAATATTGGGATGCAGAAGAGTGTGCCTCTATTTTAGGAATTTAATTTCATTGAAGTTTGTCCCTTCAGCACAGAATACCTTTCTTGAATGATGGATCTTCTACAGAGTAGGCACTATCAAATCTGTAGCCATGGCTGAATACACTTCAGTAATATATTTCCTGAGTTCTTTGTGCTAATGTAATGAGCTACATCATAGCTGCAATTCAAGATGAAGAAGCTGTCTTATCAGTGTAAAGCATATCTGTACTGAAAAAGCAAACATTTTCTAAAGATAAATATGTTTTTGTAAATCAGAGGTTGAATTTTTTTTTAACTGTATAGAGTTTAGAAATATATAACAAAAGGAGTACCAGGGGTGCCTTTGTTGAATTTCAACTATTCAGAATAAACAAATATTGTAATAAAATTTCAGTGTGTTAAAGTATCCAATCTATTGTTTTGATCTTTCAATTTCTAACTTACAGGAACAAGCAGATGTTTTTCCTAAATACTGTTTATTTTATGTTCTTTAATTTTATATTATAACATCAAAATCTGAATGCAAGAATGAGCTGATCCCAGGAATGTATCTGTGAACAATTATCATCTGCTTTCCCTCCCTCCTACTTTTATAAAGCTGAATAACTGAACCTAAAATATACCTTAACTAAATTTTGGTTATCTCCTTTACATTCATAATTATCTGCAAACTTTAATGGATAGAGTCTAAGTATTTCTATATCTCAGATTAAATGGGTCCTAGTTATTTAGAAAATGCATATTTATTGCAAGGTTACTGTGCTTTTTATAAGTTCATTTCCATAATTAGGAAAAATGTAAGAGTGTGTCCCCTTGGAGACTTGTTAAGTGCTGTCTCCCTTTTGTAGATATTGTTAGGTGATAAATTATCCCAAAGGCACTCAGGAAAATAAAGTCTTCTACCTGTCCAGCCAACTTTCTAAGCCAGTGCTCATCCCAGCAGCAGATGTATGGGAGCAGATCAGCTGTAGTCTAGGGACCAATTAAGAAGTAAAAGGAACTCCACCAATACGTTAGAATTAAAGACAGAAATGGATTAATGGCAGCTGAATAGCTTGTCAGACAACTCTTAAATGTTTATTTACATCTTAATGATGGTTAATGAAGGAATGGAATATTGATAAATATGTTGAGGGAACTAGAAACCTGAAAATATATTTGGAATACTATTTTTACCTTTATACATTTCAAGAAAACAGACTACCGGTAGTATTCCATTGTTCTAAAGGTCGTTGTGACACAAGACATTGAATTACAAGTGCTTGAAATTAGAATCTTAAATTCCTAATTAGACATCCAAATATGTGGCCCTATTTTGAAATAGTTCAAAACCCTGCAGTTCCAATTTAAATCTCATTCCTGTATTGTCTATTTATAGAAATGCTAGGATCCTTTTGCACCACTGCATCAGAAGAAAATTATTTCAGGAGGGCCAGGTTTGCCTTGACTTTGAATAAATAGTAGCAAGAGATAAAATCTACTTTGTGCCTCTAATGAACACAATAGTTTGGTTGCATGCTGCATGGAAGAAATGCATAAAAAGGTAAGTTTACTGCACCCTTGAAGGTGCAGTAAACTTATCATTTTTCACCTAGTGGGAGAGCAGTTCAAGGAGCTTGAGGATGGATAAACATGATTGAACTGATGAACTGGCAAGCCATGGTGTGTTCAGATATCTGATTTAAGATGCTTTCATTTTATATTCTTTTCCAGGTTCACAAAGAGTGCACACGTATTTGTCATTGTGACAAAGCCCTTGTTGTGCAATATGCATTTTAAACTGTGCTTAGTGAACATAAAATTTTAGTATGAATTGCCTCAACACAAGCTGCTCTTGTTTTTTATAACTACTAGGAATCCAAAGGCACTCGTCGTCATATGCCTGACATTCATTCTCAGGAAATAAAGATTCTTTTGATAATAGTGTGTCACAGTGACTGAAATTAGTGTACCATTCCTTTAGTTTTTCGCATATGCACACACACAAACATATACTTACATGCTACCAAAATATGTTAATTTTTTTCTCTAAAAGCAGGTTCCAATGATTTTGCATACATAGTTGAATGTTCCAGGAAAGAATACACATTTTTTAAAAATAGTTATTTTATTACCTCTGAGATTGCTGTTAAATATCAAAGGAAACATAAATATTAATTGAGAGTTAGGTTTTCTTTTCAAAGAGCATAGCTATATTTGTATAAGAAAAATAAAAACCAGAGATCTTCATGCTTAAATGAGTAGGGCAGCCTCACTCTGCTCCACCTACTTGTGAAAAATGTACATACTTTTCTTGCAAAACTAGTAAAAATAATGTGAGATGTCTTATACTATAAGTTTCTTTACAAAGAAAACTGAAATGTTTCAGAATCTCTGGTCAGTTGCTCTAAAAGAGCGCAGCAAAGTAAAACTCTGAAATGAACATGTACTTTGTAAAGCTGTTGTGCCTTCTCCTTTCTAACATTTGCTTCAGTTGCTAATATGAAGTCTTTGAGCCAGTGACATGACTAGCATTTATTTCAGAGATGGAACAGGTCTTTAAATTTTAACTTATTAAAATTGATTTGGGTTCCATTTATGTAATTGAGAACAGGATTTTTGCCAGCAAAATTAAACTCTTTGGACCATTTGAATAAGGAAGTTGTGTACAGTCATCTATATTTTATTTGTACTGTGGTAGAGCTGTCTGAGACTGAATGTTTCTCTTCTTCCCCTCTAAATCAATTCCATTATGATTCAGAGCCAACAGAAAATGCAGTCCTCCAAGCTCTTTGTAATTCACATTTATGGGTGTTGAAATACATATCTAAAATCTGAGAGAGTGTTTTAATATGCATACATTTGAAGTTCTCAGGCACACATAGGTTTAATTGTAATATAATGAGAAAAAGTCTTGACAGTAGCGAGCAACTCTAAATACAGCATGGATGCCTCCAGCAACTAGAGTTGCTGGAGTTTAACACAGTTGAGCTCCTCAAATGTTCTGCTTTAGCTAACCACGTGTGTCCTCTGTGTAGATCCAGCTTAGAGACTGTTCCCATTCAGCTCACTGTCTCTCCCTGGAGAAGGCAGGAACTGGTTGTTCAGGCAGAAAATGAAGCTTCAGCAGCCAAATGTTGCTCAAGCTCTGCCTTCCACAGAGCAAAAGAGAGATTGCCAGCTGCTGGTGTCCTGCTATCCCATAGCCACCTGTTCCTTGCATTGGGCAACAGAAGCTGCCATGCACCTCAGCCAGGCTTAACCAAGAGAAGCAGCAGCCAAGTGCTTTGGACTGGCACGAGGCAGAAACTGTGGAGTGTCTATTGCGGATTCTATTGGGGCACTGGGAACCTCAGCTCTGGATCTAGTTCAAGTGGTTCTGATAATGTTGTTAGCATGCTTTTATGAAATCTCAGTATCCTCAAACCACTGGTTTCCCAACCCCAGTGCTACTTCAGGGAGAGAAATATAGCACAGTAGAGCCTTTCACAATCAAGACAATAATTGCTCAAAATTATCTATAGATTTTGTGGATTTAATCTTAAGGGTTTGGGGATTTTTGATTATTTTACCTGAGTCCTTAAGTCAAATTAAAGGAAAGGAAAGGAAAGGAAAGGAAAGGAAAGGAAAGTAAAGGCGAAAGGAAAGGAAAGGAAAGGGAAGGAAAGGAAAGGAAAGGAAAGTAAAGGCGAAAGGAAAGGAAAGGAAAGGGAAGGAAAGGAAAGGAAAGGAAAGTAAAGGCGAAAGGAAAGGAAAGGAAAGGGAAGGAAAGGAAAGGAAAGGAAAGTAAAGGCGAAAGGAAAGGAAAGGAAAGGGAAGGAAAGGAAAGGAAAGGAAAGTAAAGGCGAAAGGAAAGGAAAGGAAAGGGAAGGAAAGGAAAGGAAAGGAAAGTAAAGGCGAAAGGAAAGGAAAGGAAAGGGAAGGAAAGGAAAGGAAAGGAAAGTAAAGGCGAAAGGAAAGGAAAGGAAAGGGAAGGAAAGGAAAGGAAAGGAAAGTAAAGGCGAAAGGAAAGGAAAGGAAAGGGAAGGAAAGGAAAGGAAAGGAAAGTAAAGGCGAAAGGAAAGGAAAGGAAAGGGAAGGAAAGGAAAGGAAAGGAAAGTAAAGGCGAAAGGAAAGGAAAGGAAAGGGAAGGAAAGGAAAGGAAAGGAAAGTAAAGGCGAAAGGAAAGGAAAGGAAAGGGAAGGAAAGGAAAGGAAAGGAAAGTAAAGGCGAAAGGAAAGGAAAGGAAAGGGAAGGAAAGGAAAGGAAAGGAAAGTAAAGGCGAAAGGAAAGGAAAGGAAAGGGAAGGAAAGGAAAGGAAAGGAAAGTAAAGGCGAAAGGAAAGGAAAGGAAAGGGAAGGAAAGGAAAGGAAAGGAAAGTAAAGGCGAAAGGAAAGGAAAGGAAAGGGAAGGAAAGGAAAGGAAAGGAAAGTAAAGGCGAAAGGAAAGGAAAGGAAAGGGAAGGAAAGGAAAGGAAAGGAAAGTAAAGGCGAAAGGAAAGGAAAGGAAAGGGAAGGAAAGGAAAGGAAAGGAAAGTAAAGGCGAAAGGAAAGGAAAGGAAAGGGAAGGAAAGGAAAGGAAAGGAAAGTAAAGGCGAAAGGAAAGGAAAGGAAAGGGAAGGAAAGGAAAGGAAAGGAAAGTAAAGGCGAAAGGAAAGGAAAGGAAAGGGAAGGAAAGGAAAGGAAAGGAAAGTAAAGGCGAAAGGAAAGGAAAGGAAAGGGAAGGAAAGGAAAGGAAAGGAAAGTAAAGGCGAAAGGAAAGGAAAGGAAAGGGAAGGAAAGGAAAGGAAAGGAAAGTAAAGGCGAAAGGAAAGGAAAGGAAAGGGAAGGAAAGGAAAGGAAAGGAAAGTAAAGGCGAAAGGAAAGGAAAGGAAAGGGAAGGAAAGGAAAGGAAAGGAAAGTAAAGGCGAAAGGAAAGGAAAGGAAAGGGAAGGAAAGGAAAGGAAAGGAAAGTAAAGGCGAAAGGAAAGGAAAGGAAAGGGAAGGAAAGGAAAGGAAAGGAAAGTAAAGGCGAAAGGAAAGGAAAGGAAAGGGAAGGAAAGGAAAGGAAAGGAAAGTAAAGGCGAAAGGAAAGGAAAGGAAAGGGAAGGAAAGGAAAGGAAAGGAAAGTAAAGGCGAAAGGAAAGGAAAGGAAAGGGAAGGAAAGGAAAGGAAAGGAAAGTAAAGGCGAAAGGAAAGGAAAGGAAAGGGAAGGAAAGGAAAGGAAAGGAAAGTAAAGGCGAAAGGAAAGGAAAGGAAAGGGAAGGAAAGGAAAGGAAAGGAAAGTAAAGGCGAAAGGAAAGGAAAGGAAAGGGAAGGAAAGGAAAGGAAAGGAAAGTAAAGGCGAAAGGAAAGGAAAGGAAAGGGAAGGAAAGGAAAGGAAAGGAAAGGAAGAAAGAGTGTGGTAAATCTTTAAAGTTGGATTTTAATGTAATCATCAGAAACTAATACCAGCTAATTCTTTTCTTCTTAACTTAAGTATTTATTTTTGGAATGACTTCAGCTTTAAAAAGCTGAAGCTGGATGACGTGAATTCAACTTCAGAGAAGAGTATAGTATAGGTGCCAAATTAAAGTTTGATCTGTTCTCAGACATATCATAGGGATAAAGTTCAGTTAGATCACTGAGATACAGTGGGAAATTAATCCTTTCTGTGATATTAAATTTTTTATTGTTATATAGGCTAACAGAGTCTTAATCCCTTCCCTCTTTTACAAGTCCCTCCCCTCATCCAAAAAAAAATCACCAAATCACCACGGATGCTTCTCAAGTGTCCATGACAACAGTTAATTTAAAACTATTTTTTTTGAGAGTGTAACTCTCCAAATCGCTGCTGCAGTTTGGAAAGTTTGGAATGGCTATCCACTCAGCATAAGGAATAATGAAGAGCAAAAGGGAGATGAAAACTAGTGGCATCCTTCCTCTCCTCACACTCTCCCTGGGAATCCATTCAGCAGACAATAAAGGTAGGGAAGTTCCTATATGTGGCTTAAAACAATCCTGGTTGGAGGCAGCCCAGCAGTCAGCAGGAGAATGGGATAAGAACAACAAGTAGAGAAGAAAAAAAGAAATATAGAGAAAAAATAAATAAAATGTACAAAGACCTGAGATAGAAATAATATTACTTTCAATTTAATCAAAGGACATACAGTTGGGATTCATGGACCTCTGCACTCAAACAGTATATAAGTGTGCTTTTTTGAAGGAAAGCAGGGAAGTGAGTTTAAGAACTACTGCTGAAAACAGGAACACCTACTGTGTCGTACTAATGAGGAAAGGCAAGGCAAGGAAGGAAAAGGAAATGAAAGGATAAAGTCTAATGTCATCATAATGTGTTGAAAATCAGGTGATGCTTTTTCCAAAAGTAGTACTCCTCAAATAATGACTATTTTGTCTCCAGAAGTAAAGAAAGTCTTTTCTCTTAAAAATATGTCAAGAAAAACTGAAAATCAGTACTGAAGCATCTGTCAAGAATGCTGATGTTTTTATGATGACAGTTTTCTTCAAAAGAATGATGGAAATGTCTCCCTCAAAAATAACCCAAAGAAGCAAGGAACTATGTAAATAACAAGCTATACAATTCATATATTTTTAGAGAAAAAACCAAAATTTATACTTGGTAATGATTAAAAAATATTTAATGATGTATATAAAATTGGTTTAAATTGGAAAATTTGCATGTGAGATAGCTCAAGTAGAGCCATGTAAACAAAGATATTTCTAGGACATAAATAATGAAGAAGAATCAAGAGATGAAGATAATTATGTCGAGTTCAAGTATGTTATTAAACGCAAAATAATGATGATGAAATTGGTTTCTATAACAACAGATGGAACACCAGCTATGTTTGGATCCAAGGTTTCATGGCTCATCATCATCAACAAGCACTCAGAGGAAAAGTGATAGACTTGACACATCATAAGGGAGTAGTGATTAGAAAGAAAGTTAACTTCATTCAGGTCAAAGGCCTTAAATATTACAGGTCATGCAATATGCTGTAGACAATCTTTAAAGACAGAATTTTGCAAAATGAAGCAAGCTGTCTGAGTGAATTTAATGTTCTAAGAAAATATATTGATCTTTTTTTCCACAGGTTGAGAGAACTGTATGATCAATATACAAAGAAGTTGGTGAACTCTCCATGCGTCACTTTGCCAAGTTCATGGTTGATGGAATTCAGTCAAGAGCTGAAGGAGAAAGTAAAGTTTATGACATACATGGCAAGATGAAAGCACTTTCAAGTGCCTTGCAGGGGAAGGCATTTGAAATGAGATTTGGTGGGTAGGTACAATAAAGGAAATAATAAGGATCTCAATTCTCTGGCCGTAAAGTAGTTCTGGTTACAGCATGAAAACTGATTTGGAAAAGTAAGAAAAAAAATATATATTTCTTAAAGACAGGACTACAAACTTGAGAGCTAATTAGGTGCATATGGAGAATGACCAGTGGAATTTGTATCATCTTGTTCATGACAGTAATAGTCTGTGTGCTTGGCTGCAAGAGTGAATTAACTCTTGCATTTGGATGCCATTGTATTAAAAAAGGAAAGTCTCACAAAGTCTGCTTGGAAGACTGGAGCAAGAAGGATAAAATGTGGGAGTGAGGTGAAACCTGCAGACCTTTTTCAACTATCCCAGTCCCTCAGATCTACTTACCACATCATTTGCAAATAAAATTTTTCAATTTATATGTTGGGCAAATCCAAATGACATGTATGAGAGGGCATGTTACTCCAGATATTTCAACAAACTTTCAACATCATGAACATAAAACATGTAGTATCAAATATCCCAGTAGTCATTTAGTTGCCAATGCTAATACATCTGAACACTTACCCAACTTCTTATCCTGCTGAATATTGTTTCAATTTTGTGTCAGTTATTAGAAAAAGGATGATGGTTAAACCAGACAGTTAGGAGTCAAAACAGCTGTTTGTGTTCCCAGCTCTAGAGCTACTTTCTTCATCTGGGACAAAAATGTCTCAGGTTGTCTTGGAAATCTCTTCCTCCACTAAATCAAAATAATTGGGGTTGCTCACCTATGGAAAACAGATCCTTACTTGAAGGCTTCTTTTAAAATATCTTTAAAATGCTGGACTTAAGCAATCTGTATTTATAACACTTTACCCTGTGTTGCCTTAGCATCCAGAACTATCTGTGAATTCATCTGTTGAGTCTGACTCCCATAAATTGTGATAAATCTGGAGGAAGAGGAACCCTAAGAAAGCGAAAATGTGTCATTAAATATTTATTTAAACTAAATTCCCTCTGTTTTTTCTATTGCTCCCAAAGGTTCCTTCAGTTTTTCCCAGTAATGTTAAATTAAATACAGATCATTAAAATAGTGCCAAAAATGCCCTGAAACAAGTAACCCAGACAAAGCTTGTACATCTGCATGAATGGCAAAATAATTATTCATAATTAGTGAGTCATGTTATCATATTACACTGAGCACCAAGAGGAGCAATGACTATTTATTATAATTATAATTATTAGTTTAAAACCAGCATTCATGAGCATGGTGCTTTTACAGAATTGGTAAAGGTAAGCTCCATGACTCTAAAACTAGGTGTCTGCAGGCAATGGGACAAGCTGAACATAAAAAAAAACCTGAAACTAACCAAAACAAACAAAGGGGATTAAAGAATAATAAATTATAGAGAAAGCATTAGAAACATATAATTGGTATTTGTTTGACTCTAGAACTACCTTTTCAAGTAACTTGATTTCTAAAAGCCTTAGCTTTTTTTCCTAGTGTATCTTTGATTTTTTAGGTCTGTGGAAAGTCTGTACAAGTAAATTAAATAAGACTGGCCCCATTTTTTGGCTATGAGGGCAAGAAGCATGTCACAGTTCACTGCCATATATCTGAACTCCGTTACTGTCCAGAACAGAGAGGCTACATTCAGCCAACTATCATGAATTATCCCTGGTCCACATTAGCCTCTGAAAAGGCTTGGAGCCTTGGACTAGCCCTTGTTTGGTCAGGCTCCAAATCAACTTCTTGGTAGCTGGTCCAGGATATGTTAGGGTTAGTGCTTATGAATTGCACAGATGTCCATCTTGTTTAGTATACTACTGAAGATCTAGATAGGGAGATCAGACAACTGAACTGAAGCCACAGGCAATTCTAGATACAGACAGACACTTACATATAAAATATATGGCTATGTTCTGGTCACCCAGACGTTCAGATCAGACATATAGGACAAACATACACCATCAGCTTTCCAGCTAGCATGCCTGTGTTTCTTTTCTGAGAAATCAGTATATCCGCATAGCAGAAGCTGCTTGTATAGGCCTTACCCTGACATGGAGGTAAGATGCTGCCAGACTCAATACTCGGATTCATCAGAATGGAAGCTCTTCAAATACAACAATTCAGACATAATCTTACTAAACACATATTCGTGTCTTAAGTACAAAATACTTCTACCTGTGAAGTTAATTGAAGTTAGTCATCTTGTTAATTATTATTATTAATAATAATAATAATTGTTGTTGTTATTTTTGTTATTATGTGCCCTGCTTCTTGGAACCGATTGCCTGTTTCTAACATGATGGTCTTTTGAAACAGACAAATAATTAGCTTAAAAAACCTGTGTTTATAGACATCTCTTTTATTCTTTATATTTAGATGTGCCTCTATGCAGAGAGAGACAGGATATGCACAGATATGTATACAAAAGCATATAGCTGTTTCTATGTGTGTGGTTTTTTACATATATGTGCATGCAGTAAAACTTTTTATAGTACAGAGTACTGCATGCACACATACGTAAATCAACTTATTAATAAACACATTCATATATCTATATATACCTATATATATGTATACATATATATGTGTGTGTATATGTATGTATGTGTATGGATAAAATGTGTATGTGTATGGGATAAAGCAGTCTTTTTTCTTTCCTATCCCTAAGTCTTCCTGTTTTTCCCCTCCCAGAGTCATGTGTGAAATTTATTGCACGGCTGCCAAAAGAGACTGACTGCTTTCTCTCATCACAAACAATGATGCAGCAGGTTTTGGACAATACCAGAGAGGCTGAGTTTATTTTGAAGCTGAACAGATTTGTCCCTAGTGCAATATTCTAGTAGCCTGTCTTAATCCAGCAAAACCCCTCTTGTGAATTCTTGGTGGTAGAAAAAATATTTGCCTACTTGAGTGACCCTGTTTGGCTGCTTTACTCACATGGAACCATACTTACTTGGGAGTAGTAGGAATAGATGTCTCATTGATTTCCACAGAGTAATCAACAAGTTTGCTGAATATGAACTGCAAAACTGGAAGTCTAGGGCTCAGGCACACTGTGAAAGCAATTTCGGTAGAAGCTGATGAGGTATTTGAAGCAGATTCCCTTTCAAATCTTTTAAATCTGCCTATTTAAAACGTAATTATTGTTACCTTTCATATTTAGGATGGGTTTCTATCTAGCTTTCTGTCCAGCTATGCTATTTTACTAACAGACCGTGCTGCTATGTCGCCTGGTGATGCAAATACTGTACCTTGCTTGATATTAAATATGCAGGAAATGAAGCCAAACCCAAGCTTTTACTTCAATCTCTCTCTCATTTTTATTGTTTATACCTGTGGGTTGAAGTCTTGCCTTTCCTACATGAGGTGTCTGAGATTTGACTCAAGGCACTTTAACAGACACTACAGAGGAAAGTAAGGAAGAAAAAACATTTATTGGCATGGAGGCTCTGCAGCATTGAGCACAGTTCTGCCTCTTCCAGAATATCCCTGGCAGCTGCTATGATCTGCTTCCCAGAAATCGGTGACCTGTATTATTAGCCATTGGAGTTAGACAACCCCCTCTACAAGATTCTCTCTTTTAAAAGGTTTCTCACCTCACTATCTTCTGATACGTTACCTGCATCTCATACATGTTCTTCGAAATTATTCCGCACTTACGTAGGCTCATAACAGATGTTCATCCATACCATGCTGTTTCACACATCAAGATCCTGGAACTTAAAAGCTATTCTTGTGTACGCTGTACATACAAACAAAGTTGTTAAAATTTCCAGGACACCATTTTCTAGAGCCTAATATTATGATTATTACATGGGGGGTGTGTGTGTCTGTCTCTAACACATAGCTAAGTAATTATGCTTTGAATTCTTTAATAATGTGGGGTATCTAATAGCTACCCAGATTGGACAGCAGCTGCGAAGGTCCCTCAAGAAAGCCTAAAGCTGATGCTTACAGCCTATGTTATTATTAGGATCACTAAAGCTTTAGCATAACAAACAAATAAATGGGTTGGAACACATCAGCCTGTAAAGAAGCTGACTAAGGCAGGGAATTACTATAATGGTCTTTAGCACATATAGGATGGGGATGCTGTAAGGGAGCAATTGTTTACAGTTCCATTCTAATACAAGTACTAGCAGGTATCAAATAAAACTAGTAGGTTGCGTATTTAGAAAGAAAAAAAACAAGAGGAAAACTCTTTGCAGGCAGTGTAATTCACAGTTAAGTTCTGTAATGCCTTCAAGACTTTTGCTAGACATTTGCTAGACATTTGCTAGACATTTGCTAAATGTTTATGTGGTTCTACAAAATTACTGTAAAAGAATTCATGGAAGAAAGTTGCTTTTGAGAGATTTAAATACAGGCCCAATTCAATTTACACAGGACGCAGAGCATAATATGTGGTAAAATACTGTTCTGAAATGTATTACTACCTGCTTGCATCTGTTCATCTACTTTTTCATGTGCTGACACTCTGCACATGTAAAACTTCTGGTGGATCTGACATGACTGACCTTCTGCTGGATCTGGCAAGGCTGTTCTTACATTATGCTCTGCACAAGACTAGTATCAGTGGCCTCCTTCAAATTCTGCTTTCCTAGCAATGATAAAAATGCATTATGCTATAGTGTTCTATTCTCATGTAACTTTCGTTAACACCTTCTACACATTTACAAACTCAAGAAAGTTATTTTCATTTTTTTTGTGAAATGGTGTGATCATACAACATAGGTCATGCAATCATGATTTCTTATTTGTATAATTATTATTTTATCTATTATAGATACTAAGCCATACAAATCTTAGGTTTTCTCCTGCCAGAAGTTCAATGATCATGAGTTCTTGAACGTTTCTGTTACATATCAATTGCTTCATGCATTTATTGCAGCTATATGGTAATTAGATTTAAAAAACAACCATAAAAACAACTTAAAAAACACACAAAAAAAACCAAACTAAAAAACACCTGTGTCCAAAACCAAAGCAAATGAAAAACATAAATCCAGCAGATCCTTCTTTTAAGTGGGTATCATAGCAAAAGTTTAAACACAGCAAAGCACATTGAGAAATGTAAAGTTTATACTGTTGACCACATAAAAATAATACATCACCTACTTAAAGCAAATACAGTATCACAGATTTGCTCCCTTTGAAAGCTAGAGACTATCAACATGACAGAAAAATGGTTGAAAGAACCCAGGTCTTTGTTTTACAGTAAGCAATAGTTTTTCTGTTAGAAATGGCAAGTCATCAAGAAAATTGAATCTTTTTCCTGTTAAATAGAACATTATGTGTCTGAACTGTGGCCAAAGTCAGGAAAATCATAATGTAGGAAAAACATTTCTTCAGCTGACGTACCAATGTGCTTTCAACTTCTATCTAGCTACTTTGCTGAAAAAAAAAAAAAAAAAAAAAGGCACAGCTTTTAGTGTAAAGGTAAGGCCCTCAACATCTGGCCTCATGAACTCTTGTAGTAGATATCCCCTACATTTTGATCGCAGAATCAGTAATTCCAGGATACCCGTATGAAACATGATTGGTTTGAACTGAATATTGTCTTTTTTCACTTTCTCTTGGAATATTGTAGTCTCTATAATGATACTAAAAAGTTGACCTAAATAAGTAGAAAATCAAGCATATAGTGCCAGAATTAAATCTGAAATTACATTTGCTGTTGAAAGTTGAGTGTCAAGAAAACTATTGCAAAAAAAAACTAATATCCAAGTATACAGTGTTTGTTTCAGGCCTTACCCTGTCTTGATCATTCTCTGCTTCTGTTGATCTCATTCCTTTTATTGCATCATCTAGCCCATAGCATTTCTCATTCACAGAGGCTACACGTACACAGACGCTTACATCATAAACAAATCCATTTGGAGATGCTTCTTTTCCCTTTTGGACCGTGAGAGAAGGAAACTGCTATGTAAGAATTATCACTTTTAATTAGTGAACTCTCAGACTGGCAGCATGTAGAAAAGCGATGAAGGAAATAGGATGATTTAAGCAGTGATAGTCATTATAGAGCCAAGAAAACTTCACAGCAATTCATTAGAGGGGTGACCTGTGATTTAGGCAAGACTGAAACAGAAGTCATATCGGCTACATTGGTAGTGCTGAACACAGAATTAAGGACTTCAATGAAGACTTCTGGTTTTACCTTATTCTTTGACAGTTCTTACTGCTGAGTAACTTTATTAGCTGAACTACATGAAACCAAAGTGACTAAGGATCATTTACAATCTAGCTTTTTCTGATTAGAATTGTTCTGCATAAAAGTGTCCCTGCCTTTTATACAATGAAAATTAATATTAAACATCTAGGCAGTATAATATTGAAATCCCTACATTAAATTACTATTGAAAACATTGACACAAAGTATGAGAAATAGTAAAAAATGTTTCTATCTTATTACTTAAATAAATTAGAATATCTACATTCCAGGAATCATCTCTGGACATAAATACTTATTTAAGGCCAGGTGCACGATAACATATTTTGTCCTCAGTCTTCCCATATCAAAACAATTGCAGAATCATATAATTCAATGCAGAATCATAGAGTTAATGCCATTGCTTACAGCAAAATGGAAACAGAGGGCCTGACAGAAGGGGAATTTTCTCCTCTCATAACAACCTGTTCAGCCTACTGGAGGTTGAGCTATTCCTTAATTTTACAAAACATTTTGGACTCTTTTTGACAGCAAGGTTTTCAGGGATATATTCACACATGAAAATAGACCTGCCTAGCTTCATGTCTTTCGGCACAGTGCACAAGTAACAGAAAAACAGAAAACTGAGAAAGTGCCCTTATATACAACCAGAAAAAGTTTTACAAATGAGGGACTGTATTACCTAATGGTAAAGCAGAATTTACTCCTTACTAACTAGGATTAATACCAGTGCAACTAACTACATCTTCATCTTTCCTTGGGAATATCCAGATAGCACAGCACATATAAAAGCATATTTAAATGGTGACATGTAGTTATGCATAAGTATTTATTCTTACAAATGGACACGACTTTACGTGATGTAACTTTGAGTATTTCTTTTAATCAATAATAAGAAAAATCCTAGCACTAGATAGCCAATAAATTTTTCTAATCTTACTTACTACGTGATAATTTTTTTACTACAAAGAAATTGAGTGTTAACACTCTGAACAACTTGCAGTGAATAGTTTCACATAGTAAATTTAAATCTATTTAGAAGATATTAAATTTGTTATGAGGTGGAAATTATTATCTAATTTGAAATCTTTATTTGTAATAATTTTTGAAAATTACAGTGCTGGAATAAAAGATTGCAAAAGGTTTTTAGAATTCTTTACAAGTTAGAATTTGAAAGATAAGTAGAAAGACTTCAATGACCTACGTCTTTAGACTGCAAACTTCACCTGAGAGTTATGTAAAATGTTGATATTCGTCTTCCTTTTTCCTAGAAGCCAGGACATATTTAGGTGTCCCTTCACTTGGCTACAGAAAAAAAGTTGTGCCACTGCTTCTCAGTTTTGGTTTTTTATCATGTCTAAATATGATAAGGCTAAAAAGCCTTTATTTTTGCTTGTTTGTGAAACATCCTGGGTAAAAAAAAAATAAAAAAATTCACCAGCTTTCTCAGCCAGAGTCTTTGTTTTTTTGTGACAGCCTTTGAAATCTTATCTTGATTGAGCCTCAGTATATATATTTCACACATGGATGTGGATCCTTTTTGTTTATTTCTGGCCCCATTTAGTGACATTTATTTCCATCCGTTCACCAGTGGTATAATATGGGGGGAAAAAATCCTGTTTGGGTTTATGATTAAAAAAAAACACCACAGAAGCCAACAACAGCTAAAAGAAATACATCTGAGAGCACTAAACTGGGTGAATGCTTAGATCTTTGGCTGAGCTCAAGGTTATACTTGTTCTAAGGAAAGTATTTGAGGCTGAAAGGCATCTTGCTGTGGTCTTTGATTCATTTCCTTTGTTCTTACATTTGTGGGTGTGTAAGTTACCTTTGAGCTCTCCACACCATCGCAATAATGAGTATTAAAGCACAGGAAAAAAAAAATAAAGTTAGAAGTCCATGGAACTGTCATGAAAGGCGTCTTTCTCCTTCTGTACAAGTGTCAGTCCTGAGACAGTAATTTTATGGCATATCTACGACATCGACCTCTTTGTATGAAAATATTTGCATTAACTACTTGCTTATGGAGTTAAGTTGTAACATTGCCTTGCATGTTACTACTGTTAGTTATAAATTTCACTGAATTTCACTGAATTTTTAGAGTTGGAAGGGACCATAGAGATCATCTAGTCCAACTCCCCTGCCAAAGCAGGACCACCCAGAGCATGTCAGAGCATGAAGTGTTAAACTGTCTTCAACCTTATTCTTCTGGCGACATCAGAGATCCAACAAACCAAGTTACCAAACTTCTCAATTCAAGAAAAAAACTCGCAACAGTGCTTCTCCTAAAGACAGTTCCTAAAGAACATACTTGTTCTCTTGTATATGGAGAGATAAAGAAGAGGGAAACAATTGTGAAAATTTTTGTTTTGGTTTAGTTTTTTGCTTTGGGAAAACATATCTAAAGTTTTGAAAAAGAGTATGATTTCATTTCTTGTGTCCACTCATTTTTCTCTATACAATCCAAAAATTATGTTTCACATGTTATTATGTATTAGTGGAAGCTGTTAAAGTTACAGATCATGCTTAAAAACCAATTAGCAACGACGCAGCATTTCAGATCCTAATGATTTGAATACCTGCAAATGTCAGGGTTATACATACACTTCATAGTAAAATAATGTCTACTGAAAAAACATATTTTCAGGGTGGACTGACCAGGAACAAAAATACTTTTCCTATTCCAAAGTACTAAGATTTACTTCCATTGAAACAAAGTAACTTTGATCACGTGCAGACCCCTTTGAGCTGGGAACCCAGAAACTTAAAAAGAGTTTTGGAGAGTATTTTCTGGTAGGGCTCATTGACTTAAAGTTGCTGAAAGAAATAAAGTAAATGTGTTTCTAGACATAGTGCATATTTTCAGGTTTAAAACTGGGGAGCGCAGGCTGGTGAAGAAACAGTTAATGTTAAGGGAAAGGTGTAAAACTGTGTTTCTCTAGTATGAATATTTCAGTTTGTAATGACCATGTGCAAATTCACATAGTAATGTTTGTCTCAAAGGATTTGTTAGAAGTGACTTTTTTTTTTTTTTTCTGTTGGTACACACTGAAATAAACCATCTGCCATGGAATACGATATGTAGAACTGAAGAGAGCAAATCAGATTTTAGAAGGAAAGAACATGTATCATAAGGGATTTGAGCCTAAGAAATGTAACCTTTAAAATTGCTTTGTGTGTGATTTGAAGGAAAATACCAAAGTAGAAGCACTAACATGGCCTTTCACCATTTTTAGTAAAACACTGTTCTGTATGACAATTCTCCTATCTGACACATTTTCAGTGAAACAGAAAGCTCATATGGGTGCCCTTTGTATTTGGCATAGCATACGGTTCTGATAAAATGCTTTCTTAGGAGCAAAAGATATGCAGAACTGAAAACTAAAAGATTTTTTAGCAATTCTTTGTGTCTGTGTATCTTCTATTTATGAGCTACCTCCAGAGGCAATAATAACACCTAGAGGATATTTTTGATACCAGTTCTCATTGTCTAGGTAAAGCCACAACCATTTCTAACCTATAGTAACATCATAAAAATAAAAAAAATAAATTTTTGTGACACACTTAAAAATAGGTATGACCTTTCATCTGAAGGCATCCTACAAGTTTAAATATATATATTTATTAGTTTCTAAATGCTTTGAGTCTTAGGGTCTCTCCAGATGGGTAAACTGAGTTAATTTCAAATGTCTGTACCTAATATCAGTCAGCTACTAAAAACAGCAAAAATTTTTCACCTCTCATTTAATAAGTAGGATCTAGTGGTGTTCATCTCTGAAATTTTTTGGTTTTATTATTGAAATATATATTGACACGGTAAATCTTAACAACTTAGACTTTTGAAATTGATAGTTACATTTCTAAGTCTAAGGCCATGTTTTTAATCTTTTAACTCTATAAATGTGCAGTAAGTGGTAATAGTTGCTCATACTCTCTATGCCTACTTCATGTATCTGGCTTGTAGACAGTATTGCTTCTCCTAATATTAAAGGCATAAATTCCAGGTGTTATATAGAAGACATTTCTGTATGCACTTCAAGGAGCTGCTTTTCAGCATTCAAGGCTAACAGGCACATGGATATTATGGAGGAAATGCAGTCTAGACATTAATAAGTGGAGCACTCATTATTAGTGCATGCTTCTTTTCTCTGCCATTAAAAGACATAATGTGCTACAAGGATCAACTTTTGCAATGCCAAGTATTTAAACTGAATAATTACTTTCGAGAATTTTAGCAAATAGGACTTGAAATTAAAAGTTTCCCTATGTTCACGCAGGATAACTTTAAGCTGTTATTTTTTAAAGTCCCTGTTGTCAGAAAGTGTATTATATTGAATTGATCAATCTAAATATTGCTTTCTGTAGTTGGCCTCCTAGCAGTGCTGGTAGCCTGAGCGCTAATTGTGTGCAAGTGTTGAACCCAAGCCAGTTCTGCTTGCAGTCTCATTAGCATATTCATAAGTCACAGCTTCATGCAGGTGCCAGAAAGCTGCAAAATGTTTTGTGACTATTCACTGCCACAATAGTAGAAATACTGAATTACTCTTAAAAAGCTATTATATGCTGTAAAATAAACTGTTTAATATTGTAAAGTAGGTTCAAAAACTCTTGAACAATCACTCCATGAAGAAATGAAACAAGATTTTTTTTTTTTTCTCTTTTCCCTCCCTTCCCTTGTCTCTCTCCCATCCCCCTTCCTCACCCCTCCCCTTTGCCCTACAGAGTGGAAAATTCAGATCAGGCAGATTAAAAAGAATGTTTCTTGCTTCATCCCCTTTTGAAAACTGACTCTGGTTTTCTTAATAGAGGCCAAGGAAGATAGTGTGATAATTACTAGATTAGGCAACTACAGACCCTGCTGCATGAGTGATAAACCAGAATAATGGAACTAAGCTTCTGCTAAATGAATCGGAGCAATCCAGACCCTCACTAATTCAAATAAATTCAAAATAAAAGCACGTTCTCAACATGCTGCTGCCAATAGTGGCAGCACGATAAAAGGATTGTCTGGATCAGTGTATCTCTTCACTGCAGGTCACTTATGGCCTTTCATCAGCAAAATTTTGTCTTTCTGTAATGCAAAGAAAATTAATTCAATTATATTTCACAATCTTGGTAAAGCAAAAAAATTTACAGGATTTTCCAGCATTGTTAAATCCAGAGAACAAGGCCTCGCTTATCATTGGAACTTATCTAGTAGTCTGCTTTTGCAAATAAAATTACATCACTGGTAAGAAAAAGAAATTCTTAATTTAGTTAATTTGACCATTGATCTCACAGAGAATGTTTAATCATTTCTATGCTGTATATTAGATTACAATTTGTATTTTATTTCATCCTGATGGATCATCTTAAATCATCCTTCCTCTTGACACGGATTAGCAGGACCTCAATGACCTACACTTTAATAAAACTCAATACACAATGATCCACAAGCAAAGCACACGCACAGATATATTTTTAGGCAAAGGAGCTACTCTAATTACACCACTATGTTTAAGAAACATGCACCATTTAACAGGATTTTAGAATATATATTATTATCTTCTCACGGAGGGACAGATTTTAAACTGTGAAATACTGATTTCCTTTCACAACATCCTACAAATCCTTTACAAAGTTGTACATTTCGTGCTTTGACGGGAAGATTATTTACGTGAAAGCTATAAAAATCCATCTGCACATAAACTATTAAAAAATAAGGCAACTACAATGTAAGTGCAGAAGCATCTGGGTTTTTTATGCTACTTTCTGCAGTACCTATATGTTTCATAAAGTGTTTGAGCTTTTTATTCAGTGTGTGAGGAGAATTTGACATTGACTACCCTAGATATTTCCTAGATATTTCTAGTATTTCAGCTAGAAAAGCCTTGGAGGCCTAGGGACCCACACTCATTCCCATCACAGAGCTGGAAGTTGACATTCAAGTGACAAAACTTGTCTCTGCTTTCAATCCTGGACTTCTCCTGCTATGTGACAAAGAGGGAGCCAAGAGCACAAAGAGCCCCAGGGAGCTGGCTGTGAGCTGCTAAAATAATTCACCCAGCACAGGCCACTCCTTGATGAGATTTGGGTGTCCTCAGAAGGAAGGGCATTATAAGCCATTTCTGGTTCCTGGTGTGTGCATCACAGCCCCTTTACCCTTCAGACTCACGAGCTAGTAGAGCTGTGTCCAGAAAACTCTCCCTGCAGGTGAGTTGTATGAGTTTGAATTCCTTAGATGGGTGAAGAAAATATACGGGCTTGTTTTGTTTGGTTTTGGTTTTCTCTTTCTGAGTTCTTAATTCTAAGCATCACACTACTTACTTTACTAAGAGGAGGGATTCTCTCTTAAGATGCTGGGTGATTTTGGATGGGTTTGGCTTGCTCAGTCCTGCCAAGAAGGCAGATCCTCTGCATTGTTATCAAGGCACAAACTGAGGCTGCTGGGAAAAATCTGAAACTGAAGTATAAGATCTAAAGAATGTCTATGTACTCTGTTCTCAAGCTACAGTGAGATAAATTCAGAAATTCATTTTCATATTCATATTTCAAGGGAGCAGTAGCTGACTTTAACTCAGCAGTAGCTGGCTATGTGGCTATATGGCATGTGGCTATCACTGGCCCTAGGCCGCTACAGGTTTTCCTGGCCCATGCATTGGCCTGAGGGACCCTGAAGCCAGATAGGTTCGTCAGTGCATCACCCTGCCTGAGCTACTGCACAGTACTGCAGGAGCCTTCTAAAAAGGAAGGCACGTTAGGTGTGCTGGCACACAGTGTCATAATAGCACAGAAACACAGTTTCTGGAACAAGCCTAGAGTACAGAGTAATTAAAAGTATTGGCAGGGTTGTTTACATTTGCTAATGCCAAATGTAAACATATTCATGCTCCATTACTGGGCATAGCCACTGGCCCTGACAAAAATCTTGAATTGTGTGAAGTCTCAGAGTGCAAGAAGCAGCCAAACCATTATGCCTTAAGCAGACATGATGTCCTCATTTCCATCCCTTGAACTTCCCTCATTTAAATTTGTAGAGGCTTGGGTCTTTTTGGTGTGTTCCAGTTATGACCAGTTCTGCAAAAGAGCGGTAGTTCTTACACTGCAGAGATGCTTTGAAACAATGAAACTTAGTTCACAGTTTCGCTCACACAAACTGACTTAGTGGGTGTTGTCTCAACAAATTGGAACATGAGCTTGAATATACTGAGCCTTGAGAAAAAATGATAGCAAGTTTTGCTCTCTGAGGAAAGTGTCTGGTTAAAGTAAAATATCCCCACCATATCCTAGGGAGTATTATGACTGTAGTTGTTCCCTTTATAGCTGATGGAAAGGAACAGGCACCTCTGGAGAGTCATTAATCTCATCATAAGATAGAACAGATGAATATCCCTGGAGGAGCCTATTTTTCTCCATTAACTATAAAGGAATCCTAAAATGCCTGGCTCAGATTTTAGATGTCTAACTTTCAGATGTTAAATTACAACCGATTAAGTCAATCACATGTTGTCCCTTAGCAGAATGTATTAATTCCCTCCGCAACCAGTCAACTCAGTCAGCATCCACAAGGAAAAGGCTGGAAAGAGAAAATCATTTCTGAATCTTTCCTGAACCTCCTCACACATTTGCAGTAATTGTCAAAGCATACAAGCTGGGAATAATGCATGTTTTCAGGAACTCTTGACCCCATTTCTTGCCTCTTTTTAAGAGGCTTTCGTTTATTTCCAGTTTTGGGACACTAAGTGATTTATGAGGAAGGAAAGTGTCAGAAAGGGTATTATCTGTTATTGCATTTAGTGGGTATCATCTGGACAGCATTAGACATGTGAAAAAGTATTTTGCACCTGTTTTCACATCATTAAAAATACCAGATACAGTTTTCAGTTGTATACCAACATCAGCGTTATCACTGGGATCACTGTACTTCTGGCAGCTGGCTATCTGAGTTGTGGTGCATCTGTTTTATAATTGATAGGTACAGGTAGAAGTCTGTTGCTATATGACTTGCAGCTATGCACCACAATTTTGCTGTTATGTTCATAAGATTTCCATTTTCATAATTGCCTATAATCAAAAGTTCTATGAGCTTTCATACAAAAATATTTTTAAAGTTAAAAAACCCCTCTATTATTGTGCCAATACAAGTTGTTTAAAATGCAAACAGCTGCAGAAATGTGGTGACCACTTAGATGTTACCTTTTGCTAGTATTTATATATTACGTATAAGGGAATATACATTTCTATTTATAGAAAGATTCATTCTTCATAGCAATGTATTATTTTTCTTAATATCCTGTTTATTATGAAACAAACAAAAAAGTTCTCTTCTTCCTTATTGTGAGGATTAATCTTTACTTGACTAACCAGGCTGCCACAGAGGTCAGCTCTGAATCCCAAACTCTACAGAAGCCAAACAGAAAATAACTGTACACAATAGTGTATGAAAATGCATATTTTCAAGAACAGTATTTTCATTGTAACTGCTGAATATTAAACTACCAAAGCACAGCTTTTCTCCTAAAATCTAAAACTTCTCAAGTCCTAAGACTTCTGAAAAACTCTTTCTCCATTGCTAAACATTGAACTACTATTTTTTCCTCTGGTTTTGGTTTGTACATACACTCACATGTGCACAGAATGTCTATCTATGTATCTGTCTGTCTACCTACTTACATATACATTTATGTATATCTATAGTAACCTCTTTAGTTCCAAAAGTGCAATTACAGGTCATTTAATGTGAAAATGGCAAGGAAAAACTCTTAAGTTACCCATCTGAATTTCTCAATCATCAGGAGGGATTTTTTTTTGCCACAATTATGTGGTAAGATATAAAATTCCATTCAAGGCTAGGGAAAGAGAAGAATATCCACTTTCTGAAAACAATGAAAAATTGCATAATATTGTAGCACCTGGCTGCATATGGTAAAACTGGACCTGGGTAATACTTGTTCATGTGACTGGAACATATGCGGGAAGATACAAAGACCTATGGACCTCAGCAGCACTGTAGGACTAACAGAATAAACAGCTTCTGAAAAATGTCATAAATGTATTATGTATAAAATAGATCTGTACCATAGATCAGCCATGCATGACTTTTTGTTCCTCTGCTATCTTTACTTGGCACAGGCAAAGAAAGTTAATTTCCATTGACCTGGGGCTTCTCTAAAAAGCAACAGCTTTTTAAGTCATATTCTAGGGAACCTCTGAAAAGATACAAAACTAGACCAGAGAGTTCTTAAGTTTATGAGTAAAAATTTCCTGGGACAACAAAATTTGGAAAAACTGCATGCACCTTGAGAAAAAGATATAGTCAGAAAGTACTTAGCCATTTTGCATGATTTTTTGGCTGGCAGTCTTCATAATAAATACAGCAGGAGGCATCTGATGGGGAGAATAACATAATCTTAGCGATTTAGCTGGAACAGTTTAAGAAGATGCCACTACACTCCTCAGCTGGAAGGTACTGTCCTGACAGCTGTGACCCCAAAATAAACCATGTGACTACTTCAAATCCATTTCAGTGCAAAGTCACAGGGTTAGCTTAACTCACTGCTCAATGTAATTTCAAGTGACTAGTTTTTTGTTTATGAACTACCTGATATACCAGTCTTTACAATGCAGAATTACCATTATAACAGGTAAATAGTAATGAACTTCTAAACTTCTTTGCTGATTTTATCAAATTGCAGTATTACAGTGAACATTTTACCTTATCTGCAAATGTCTTCTGAAAATTTTGTGAGTTATCTTTATAGTCAGCAGGGAGAGAAAATCCCATACTAGATGTGGCATGATTCTTTACCATTTATGGCTATTTTAAAAATTAAAATTTTTTTTCTTCAAAATGTTGGTGATGCTTTTGTTTATTAAGGAAAGCTGATAAAATGTTGTCTTAACTACTGTGGAGCTTTTCTTCAACCATCCACTATGACCATATTGTACATGAATAAAATATATGAAACTATGATGTTCTTCATGCTATGAATTCCAGATGATATACTATAATTTCTGATCTAAAAGAATCACCTAATTAGACCCACAATGTGTAAATGAAAGTGAAGTTCTTTGTTGATGTGAAATAAGTCACAATAGATATTTATAAAGTTGTTCTGACTTTAAAGATTTATATACCTCTCATGATGTCTGTCTATTTTGTAAATTAGTAAGACTGACTAAGCAGACCAATGTTGTGTCATATATGATGCTGGTTTTATGTTTTTATCAGAATTGTATACTCTACTGACTATAGGTTCGTTCAGACTGATGGTACACCTTGTATGGAGCTCTGCAGAAACAACAGAAGCTGACCTGCAGGGCTGTCTGCCATTTGTGATGAGTATTAAATCAAAATTTCTTTGAAATGCTGTGACAAATGTGGGAAAAAAAAAAAAAAAAAAGTGGTTATATAATATATGATTTCTACATCTTGAAGCAGAGAATATTATGAAACCTAACCAAGGTAGGCATTTCTGTGGGTGTATATGCACAACTGTGCAGTCTGTCTGTCTGACAGGCTAACTGTGTATTTTTGGAATGTTTTCAACAACTAATTCAATATTACTGGAGAAAATACATACATAAAACAACAACAGAGCAGAACTCTTTCATTTCTCTTGAATTGGCATTGGCTGGACTGATGTGCTGTGAGCACGTTAAGCGATCATAGGTTGCTGCATTGAAACAATACTTCTTCGGGATCACTTAAAACTGTGATCCATCATACCCCTACTTCATGAAAAGAATAGCAAGGCTATTGGTACTTTTTGGCCTCGAGAGCTACCTGAAAATCTGTCAACACTTCTGCTAAGTTACCCGCAAAAATGGATTTTGAGTAGCTTTCTTCTGTTGTGAAACAGAACTGGTACAAGTGCAAGCTGTTTAGCTGGCCCTGCTTTTGAAACTGCTGAACTGACAGAAGAAAAGGCAGGTGATCAGACAGGAGATGAGCAACCTGCACAATTAAAAATTTAATAGCTTGTAAATGGTGAAAGAAGGAAACAGGAGGTTGAAAGAGAAGGAAGAAGGTAGATAACCTTAGCTTTCAAACAGACATTTTGCCTTTCTAAAATTACCCCATTTACTTCAAGACTTAACATGAGAAGCATTTACTATTTTTGGAATGCTGGGTTTGATCTTAAAATCACAGAAATAAATTTAATATACAAATAATTCTATGTTATAACAAAAAAGAATGCATATAAAACCCTGTCATTACTGTGTGAGATTCATTTACAGTGTCCATTACTATTACCATCTCAGAAAATCAGGCCATTTCCTTGAATACCTAAATATGGTTTGATGGTGCCTGCTCTTAGGCAACCAGGTTTAAAAAAATGTATTGTTTTTTGCTTATCATAAAAGACATGATGCATTCTGGAAAGCTATAGAAGGAATAAAAAAAGATATAATTCTGGGGAGAAACAATTTTAAAAATTACAAACATAATTTAGAAAAAAGCAAATTTAATAGATCTGCAGTAATATATATGTAATATGTATTTAACTTGTATAGCCGTCACAGTCAAACATGAATCCCATATTTCTGTTTAGGAACTCCAAATAGAAATGTGGGTGAATGCATGGCACACTTTACTCATTTGTGTGGGATGCTTGGGTGTCAGGAATCCTGGATGATGTCTGAGACTATCGCAGTTGCTGCTCCAAGGCAAAAGTAAAGCTTCCTAGTAAGTCTTTTGCCATCAGTGGCAACATACTGTAAGTTAAATAAACAGTCAAGAAAAACTGAGTAGAACTGAGAGACTTTGGTATAAAACTTTTCCAGAATATACTCTATATATATGCTGAGTAAATGTCAATCAAATATTGTTGAATAACTAGGGATCTTCCAGCAACTGGTATGTTGCCTAGGATTTTATATATACAGATACATAAGTATGTAAACACATTTATATGCTTATCTTTAAAAATGAGTGTAATTAAATATGCCCTGTACATTAAAAAAATAAAAAATAAAAATCACACATACAATTTGGAAGTAGAAAATATTTATATAGCTAAAACGGACTTTGCAATATGTCAAGACAACAAAAAAGAGTATCTCCACATCACACAAAAGAAAAACAATGAAGAAAGAGGAAGCAAAATAAATAGTGAAATTGAGAAATAGAAACAAATGGAGACAAAATAAATGAGTTAAGAGGGAAGTATGAGGTATCACTTCTACTATATCAGGGAAAAATCACTTGTGGTAATGCAGATTATACTAAATTCATGCATTGACATTTGGATATGACTCTAGGAAGGAACCAAAAGAAACTTCTCCAACTACAGAAAGATACGTAACAACAAAAAAAACCATTTAGCTATACACAGCTAGATATAACATAGTACCTGCATCTTGATAAAACATCTCAAGATAAATGAAGGACATGGTATATAATAAGGGTCTGTTCTCCCTTTGCTCTGAATGTGGCTCTCCCAGTGAGATCAGTGAGAAACACATTTAGGGTATCTATAGGATCAGAGCAATGAAACACTCTGATTACAGCGAACTTGTGCACCTTTAAAAGGTGCATGCCATGCTTTCCTTTTCCACAAAATCACTTATAACACTGAAGAATTAAAATGCTAACTTTTCACTGGAGCAAAAAAGTAAATACTTTCACAAATTTAATTTTGAGTAATGTGGAATGATTTTATTTCACAACACATGTATTATAACGCCTTATAATAAGGGAAAAATAGAGCCATAAATCCAATTTTCTTGTTTGCTGAAGGCATTTGTATGGATGAATACAGTTCCAGACTTGCTCAAATCTAGGAGTATCACTGTCGGTATTCTTTTTCAAAGAAAACCATAGAATGTCTATGAATCTCAAGAAATTATGCGTAGTATATTACAAATCAGGCCTTATGGCTGCAGTCAGAGCAATAAGACACAAAGGTGAAATGAACCTGCCTGATAAAAATTTAATTTTTTAAATCCCTATATTGAAAAAGAGTATTTTAGGTCCATAGGTCCAAATAAGCAATCCAGAAAGATCTCAGTTTAGTAGATATCTAGTCTTAAAAGTACTTGCTTTTCACAATGTGTCCTATTTATTTAGACTGGTAAATCAATAGTTGTCAATATTGCACCTAGGCTATTGAATTCTAGATTGGGTCATAAGAGTTGGCTTGTTTGTTAGCTGTGAAACAAAAATTGAAAAAAAAACCAACAAAAAAGTCATGCATAACTTTCATCAAAACATCTAAAAGATGATGCCTAGCAAGTAGCAGACTTCATTGCTATTTCCCCTT
Organism: Calidris pugnax; assembly: GCF_001431845.1. Classification (NCBI taxonomy): domain Eukaryota; kingdom Metazoa; phylum Chordata; class Aves; order Charadriiformes; family Scolopacidae; genus Calidris; species Calidris pugnax. The sequence continues at coordinate 5,937,396 of NW_015090999.1, read as the reverse complement.
TTCTGCATTGCTATTTAATTCAGTGACTAATACAGCATGCGTAAAGACAAGACTGCAAACTTTGGGAGTAGTAACTAGAAATCTGTTTGTTGTTTGGTTTGTTGTTTTTTTTTTCCCACAGACCTGCATGCTCCAGAGTCATGTTTATCCTTGATTATTCTCCACATGACCCTATCAGTTTATCAGTCTCTTATGCAGTGATTTGTGTGAAGAGAAATAGACAACTTCCCTGTGCAGACTATAAAATATGATCTTGAATTCCAGTAACCTGAAATCAGCAGTAAGTCCAGGTTTCCCATTTCTGAGGTAAAGTCCCTAAATGAACAAACAAATAAACAAAATGTGTTGGTACAGTATGTATCTTCATATATATTCTCTACCATATTTTGAAAAGAGTGCATTTTCTCACCAGAGGAAAGGCTCTCATGAATGGACAGAGGTATTAAATGTGCTGGTATGAGTCAAATACCAGATTTCAGAGACAGAACTTCAGGTTTATGTTAGCAGTTCAGATGCTAACTTCATTCCTTCCAACACCTCTAAAGTCTAGACAACCAGCTTCTAGATAGCGAAATGCTTTGATCAGTACAATACATTATCTCAGTACCAGAACAACTCCAATGCATGATGAAGTTCAGATAAGTTCCCTATATTACAGAAAATATTGCCTACTAGTATCTTCTATTTCTGCATACAGCTATTCTGTCCATATAAACCAGCTATTCAAATAGGCATGTTGCATATCTGCATTTTAAAAAAAATACCAAACAAGTTTTATACCCTCAGATCAATGCACATTAAATTGAATTATGTGGAAAATCAGCTTCCCAAACCACCAGTAAATTTAGAAAACATCTTTTTATGATGAATGTTGAAGTAAGATCCCAGTTAGGTAACCACAGAAAGTTAAGTAACCACATATTTGTGTAACCACAGTGTTCATAAAGAAGAAAATATCTCAGAAATATCTTTGAAACTTAGTGACAAACATTAATAGTGAGAGATTCCACTAATAAAAAATCAAACATGAAAGGAAAGCCTGTTAAAAAAGCAGGCTACCTTTTTGACAGTTTTCAAGTGTTTTACATTTTGAAAACATTGCTATCTTAAAATAAATTAAATTCTGTCTGAAATCTGTTTCATGCTATTTTTGCAAACTTATTTCCTGTAATAAATAAATAAAAAAAAAGAAAATATTATTATTTAAAGATAATTTTGCTTCTAGACCACTATAAGCTAACAGTTCAGCTTTTGTAGAATTATGTCATGTACATATCAACAAGCTACCATATAATCCATTTTATTCCAATAACATAAGCCATGCTACTGACTGTGGTTTTACTTTTCCTTTCAGATAAAACTCGCTGTCATCTGCTTTGATTTGGGAACCATAGTATGGTTTAAAAATTTTATTTTACACATCATCTTTCCTTAATGTTAGCAAAGTCCTAGTACATGATGAAGTGTATCACATTCTAAATAGTGGTCTATATTGTTTTTTTTCCTCATGGTTATTCTACATTTATAACTTAATTTCTCTGTTCTTCTAAATTCCACAAATGGCAATGCTTTTATATTTGTTTTTCTTTCCTTTAAGAGTGATCTGCAGTTTTCATTTTGTGGCAACCTACAAGTGACACATCACATTCTCCAGAAAAGTTTATTGCAATGTATAATACAGATTCTTACAGTAAGAAAGTTAATGTTATAGTAGAAAACTAATAAAATATAAATACTGTAAATTCTATTTTATTTATCCTTTGAAAATTTAATAAATAACTTGAAAAATTCTCTAAGTATCTGATAACTTCTACCTGGATGGTGGCGTTTCTCTGTTTGCTTTGTTTTGGTTTTTCCTGGTAAGTACAATAAAAAAATGGGGTTTTGTACATTGATTTATCCATACTTATATATGGGTTAGGGTTTAACCAAAAAAGTGCATAGCTGTATATGGTGATCATTTTAGAATGTATATTCTAGTGAAATTCAAATGAATAAAAAGAGTACTTGCCTAGGACAGTAATTACAACAGAAATAGAAAAATAAAATCTTGTTAACAGAATAACAGTAATTAGTAAGCACTATAAAATTAAAAGTATGTACTATTATTAATTATGTGTAAATAACAAACATCTTTAAAATTTACAGTTATGTGATGGAAAATATGCATGCATTTAGCATCCTTTTGATGAGACTGGTATAAATTGTAGATTGACGAAAAACAGACAAAAAGCATACTCTTCATACTGCCCAAGTGATTCAAAATGTAATTTATTGGCCAACAATATCAATTAGTCTGAGCATCTAGTTCTTTAGTAGTACTTCTTCACACATACAAAACACATTTACAGTCTTGCTAGTCACTACTGTTTTCTCTGATGTTACAACATTCTATCTCTACCGTTTACTGATCTCATTCATTTTTCATTGAAGTGATGAGAGTCTTCAGACTGAGTGCAATGTATTCTGGAATAGTTCAATAAATATAAAGACAGGTTTGATTTGGGAATCAGTTAAATTCTGTACATAATATACATATAATCTGTACATATGATAATATACCTACTGTGAATGTTGGAAAATATACCTGATAATATACCTGCTGTAAACGCTGGAAAGACTGCTACTAACTTCAATGGCTTTTGATCTAGCATTTTAAGTTAATGATATCCGAAAGTATACTAAACTCAGATGTTCCAAATTCTGATATTTCTCATACCTGAAAAGTTCTTTGCATACACCCCCATGCACTGCATGGTGGAATGGGCTCATATTACACTTTTGCCTCTATTACATACATGCAATAATTATTATGTGTGGTGTTGAAAAGATCAACAGTGAAACTTAGTATTTGTAACTTTGACAATAGAGAGGTACACTCCCCATTGTCAACCACAAAAGGCCACTCTCACACATCTAACACATCTGTCTAATTACACAGGACAAACGTTGTGAATGTAACCTGTCAATAAATCAGAAGACATTTGTACCTGAAGTCATAAAAATGTACTTTCTCCTACTTATATAGTGTCATCCATCTAATATATTAAAGAGAAGAGATTATACATAGGAAAACCAGATGAAGAAGCAAAATTTGAGCTCACCAATTAACCCTCTCTTTATTCTTGGAAGTGTCAGGTGGAACTTTTCACCCTTACATTTCAAAGTGGTACACAATATGGTTTGGTAAAACTTTCACAAATATCTGAAAAATCAACATGTTCATGGTGTTAACACTTAGGGTGTTTCTTAATGAAGCATCCTTTCTGATTTTAATGAAATTTATTTCTGTATTATGGTGGTGCTTTGGAAAATAAAAATATTTAAAAAAACCCAAACAAACCTATTTTTGACATCATTATGAAACCTCATTCCCTGAGAAATTAGGGAGAATGCATTATTTAAACATATAGTCTTGTTGAAACAGGGCATCATACAAGTCCCTATCAGTAGATTTTGTCTTCAGTCATCTGAAGCTGGCAAAGATGCTTCTCAGTCCTGGCTATGCAGTAGGTTAACCAATGTAGCAGGTGAAGTTACTTGCTGTGGAAGCCAATTACAAGTAAAGCAATTTCCCCAGTAGCAAATTGCAATAACATGACTTGGACGTGTGCTTCTTTTCTCCTACACACGAGCCAAATTCTTAGGAGGTTTGTTGAGATCATAGAATCGTAGAATTTCCTAGATTGGAAAGGACCTTTCAGATCATCTAGTCCAACTGTTAACCTAACACTGACAAAAAACATCACTAAACCATGTCTCTAAGATCTACTCTCTCTTCCATGTTTAAGAGTTATGGTTCTGCACAGAAACAGAAAGACAGATCTCCTCAGCAGACCACTTTGTTTTCCTCAAATTCATAATAATGTGAAAGCCTCAGGCACTTTATGGATTCCCTCTACTCTTTGTTCTCATTTTAACTACAAATATAAGAGCATGAATGTACATCTGTATAAATATGTCTGACTGAGCTTATGATGTATTTATGATGTATTTTAACACTGCTGCTAAGCCATTTATGCTGAATACATGAAAACTACTTTTTTTTTTTTAATAAATACAATGTATGTGTTTTTAGATAAATCCTACTTTCCCCAGTTGTGAGGAAAGTCCTAAAATCTTTGGTGTAACTGGGTTGTATTAGGGATGATATTTGTTTCCTATGACTAATGCAGTCATCCAAAATCAAGTATTTAAAATGCTTTCATACTGTACCACATTGCTCATATCTATTCATTTTTATTTCCATCATCAAACAACACCTGTGTAAGTCCAAATAGACTCTTTAAGGTGTTATTTTTACTAGGTGACTCCCTGTCCCTGATACTAACCAAGATGTACAGTATTTGCCTTTTTTTATCATGATGTAAACTCGTATACCTTTAAAATATAAGTACACTTATTTTGTTGGGAGCAAGAGATTCTAGAGGAAGACTTCTGCTGGAGGACTCATCATTCTGCAAGCAGCTGAAAACCCATGGATGTATCCTCATGTTAAGAATCCAGATAAAGAAAAAGAGAAAATAGCTTTTTCCATATGTCTGTTGAGTTAGACCTTTCAGGCTGGGGCTCAGCTTTCAAATCTCTAAAAAATTTAATTGTTACCATGTAGATGGCTACAGACTAAATAGGTGCCTAATATCACCCATCCAAGACATATCTAGGTGTGCTTCAACTACCTGCCAGCAGGCATCCCACACCACTGGAAGTACTCTAGCGTACTGGAGGCATCTTCAGACTCACAGGCAGGTTGCAGGACCTGCAGTAGACTACCATAGGGTATTTCAGATCTGCATAGCTGTGGACGACTGAATGTTTCTACCTCTTGATCGAGAGATTGCTCTTTACAATATCATGAAGGTAGTCATGCTTTGACTAAAAGACTTGGGTTTTTTCCCTCTTGACCCAACATGTTACACAATACAGAACAAAATATGCCTATCTTAATATTGCTAAGGTGATTAGATTTTGAAACTAAAATAAACTAATAGGAACTAAGAAAAACAAATATTAAAAAAAAGCTAAGAGACTACAAGGAACAGAAACTCTTAAAGGTGGAATAAGAAAGGAAGTAAAGCCTTAGGTGAAATTTGCATAATTAGTTAAAATTAATTGGTCAATACTCTCACTGAAGAATTATTTTTACATAGGTCCCCAGTCAATAAGAATGAACTGTTGGTCCCTTATTTACATATCTGAATTGTCAAGATTTTTAAAAGTGGAAAGTAGGGGCCTTCGTTTCTGAACCTTTTCTAATGGTTAATTTTATCAGTGTTTTCCTCAAAATTTCATTTTTCTGAAGAACACTGAAGTGGTTCCCCATGAGAGCACTATTTCAGTTTATTTTTTGTACTTTCCTATACCTTCACATTTTACATGTGTCTACTCATCAAATTTAAATTGTATTTGTGTATCAACTCCATTGTATTAGTAAAAATCAATATACTAAGACTCAGTGAAAACACATACAAGTTTAGAGACTGAAGAGAAACAGAAAAGTTGTAAAAAAATTAAATATTATAGAAATAGTAACTATTTTATGTGACAAATTGTGGTTTCACTCCTCACTGGGCCTATCTTGCCTTTTACTGCATGTCTATTTCTTGACATGAGTGAATGAATATCCCAGGTTTGCAGAAAAAAAAATGACAAAATTTCACAGCCCTTTCCTTCTAACAGTCACATCTGAACTTCTCTCACACTGAATCAAAGTTTATTTATTTTTCTATGTTAGAAATTTGGCTTATCGATAAGTGTTGTAAAAAGATTAAAAACTGGAAATGGAAGAATATTTTCACTGTTCAGGAAGATCCATCAGCTGCTAAAAGCTAGAATTTTTATTGAGATATATGGTATATCTAAAATATGGGTTAAAAAATTTATGGGAGAATATGAAATCATGCCCTAGAAAAAAGCAGCTAAGCTAAGCATAGCAAGGACACATGAAGTTAAAAAATCACTCTGAACGTGAATATAGTACAGGTAAAAAGGCAAACTGACATTTTCCAATAGAGGAAAAAACATTTTTTCAATAAGAAAAAAAAATCCCTTAGTCAATTCATTTCTATTTGTGGAACTTGGCATAATGCTGGATGGAAAAAATGTATAATGTTCAGTTAGCTAGAGAAACACTGTGTTATCAGCAGCTAGCAATATTCAACATATTTCAAGTTTCTCCTGTGAACAAAGCTAGTTAATTACATTTACAAATAGAAGAACAGTAGAAATAGCAGTAAAAGAACAAATGATGGTATCTGAAAAGATTTTAAGCTTCAGATGACATATTTACTGTATTTACAAGTATTTAGGTCCTGCAAGTCAATTGTGTCAAATTAAACCTATTCATCTGAGGTAATAACATATAGTAATTGCAGAGTATTAAAAAAAGTTTCAACTTAGACAAATGCATGAAAAATAAGTCATCTGATAAATTAATAACTCAAACCAATTTTCCATAGTGTAAGTGTCCAGGCAACAGAATGTCAGGGCAGATGTTCTGAAGTAAGTATTTCTGAGTAACATATTGAATACAAAACTGAATTAAATCACAAATAGAATTCTTGATTTATCTACTATGGAACAGTGAGTATGATGGTACTTAAACCTAACAACACAATATCTTGACAACAGAAAACGCTTCTGCAAACTTTTTCACTCCAGTGTTTTGATGTTTTAAAGCTCTGTGGCCAATAATAATAGCACAAAGTATTAACTTTTTGCTACATACTGATAATGTAGCAAAAAAACCCCATATGGAGTGAAAAAAAACCCCAAAATTCTAGGTTCATCAAATGATCTGAAAGTAGATCTATTTGTTGAAGTTTGTGCATCTGAATTTTCTCATTGCTAAAAAACCTGGAAAAAAAAAAAAAACTTTATTTTTGACCCAGAAAAAAAAAAATTGTTCCTGAGAAAAAATTACTTGTAGGATATTCTTCTTGTGTGGTAGAAAAATAATAAGTGAATCAAATGTCTTCCCTGCAAAGACAATTTTTAACCAAAGAAACAAAGTTGTTCAATTACTTATTAAAGAATTCAAATGTAAATATAGACCAAAATATTAAAAAAATACTTTAATGTGTTGCAGTTTTCAGATAGAAAGATATTTTATTCCTCTGAGAAAAGCTCTGCATAGGTTTTCCTAGAAATTAACATGTTTATAGAAATACCATCCATACTCAACTGTAAGGTTTCCACACCTTTACCACAGAGATTTTTCCAGAGGCACATTTAGTAGCTAATAAAGCCAGCATCTTCTCACTTCCACTCACAATCACAACTATAGATACCTCTTTACTTTTTAAAAACAATAATTATATCAACGCTTTGGTTTATATTATTATTTAGTTAACTTCAATTCAGCTAGTTAACTGTGAAGAAATGTAGTGAGCCAATGTAGATGAACACAGGGGAACTTATAAATAATTATTATAAGCCAGCTTAATAATAAATATTAGCCCAATACTTGCATTTATTCATTTCGATAATATTTCAGTTGTGCAGTTATTGGGGACTGTACACTCCTGGAAAGTGCCAGAAGGACAGAACTACTTTTGCCTGCTTCTGTAACTTCAGTCCTCATTAAAATACTGAGAAAACTTTTATTGACAGGTTTTTATGCCTAACAAAAAATGATGATTGCCTGTATCAATCATGAGTTCATGGCTATGGGTTTGGGGGTGGGGGTTGGGCTTTTTTTTGCTTATTTCCTCAGCGGTGACAGTAGTCAAATAAAGCACTTGCCTTTAAAATAAGCCTTTATAGATATAAGTTTTCAGTTGTGCAGAAGGATTAAAAGCCATGTTTTGCCTGCATGACATTTATTGCAAGATCAAGGTATTAACTTGTAGATAAGTGTAGGAGAATGCACATGAGCGTGCTGAGTCCCTGTACTAAAAACTCCTGAAATGCTTTTTCACTGAGGATGTGAAACATATTTTATTTTTTATTAAGATAATAAAAAGTATTAGTCACATTACAGATTAATTGGAAGTACAATTTATAATCTGTACTATAAAACGAAGCTCTTCGGTTAGCTGAATTCAGAAATCCACCTGAAAATGTAATCTTCCCTTACGTTTGCAGCACTATAAAATAAAAATTAATGCTTTTCTGTGTTAAAAATTTTGCTCAGCAGTGAGACATATGCCATACTTTATCCCAGAGAAAAGATTTCCAGGACAAGCATTTTGAATTAAAATGAAAAATCCATTTGTTTACTTAAGACAAAACAAAATTATCATTTTTTAATGGAAATTTTGAAAATAATATTGTGTTAAATATCTATATGAATGAATTTATCCAAGCTCCAGCATTATCACCTTTTTTAAAAGTATCTCACTGTTTCTAGTATGCAAAATATGAAATAAAATAAATGTGTCCAATAAAGGTGAAATCCTGAAATCCTGTATTTCCTATATATTTCCTTTTTTCATTTATTCATCACTAGACCGGGACCTCGGGAAAACTGGTTCAAATATTTAGAAGTATCAGCGTGGATGTTTCTCCTGATATACCACCATTCCACCCCTTTCGTGTCCATGAGGAAGTACAAAGATGTCATTTGAGAGCTGGTACAGCATATTAGAATATACCAGCCCATTGCATTGAGTAATGTCTAGTGAACAGTGATAAGGGATTAGAGTAGCCCACTGCACCTAGTGATGCCCAGCAGATAAAGATAGGTAGACAGACAGACACTGTTTCTGTAAACTCTCAGTTCTCTGGAATGTTTGCCACACTGTACAAACTTTACTCTGTGTATATCCCTGATGAATTATTGAGAACCATTCTCTTCCTTCTGTATAAATACCCTCTGGTTTCTTGCTTTACAAATCTTACTTATTTGTCAAAGCTCTTCCAAAATTCTATTATCATGTTTTCATTCTCAGAACCAATCAAGCAAGAATTCACTAGATTAAATTTTGTTCGTAAAAGCTAAACATTCCTTTTCAATGATTTTCAATTTTTTATTTTTTTTTTTTTTTAGTCTAGAAATATACCCGTTATCTCAACAGGCATCAGGAGATACTTGTCTTCTGATCTCATGTTTCTGTGATATAACAGGCATGTTATAGACAGGAGGTATACATAATATTTCTACTTTTCATTATTTTTATTTTTAGTATTTTAAAATAATATCCTAATAATGATTGCTAGTTAATTAATATACTAATTAATATTAACATATTTTATAACAATAATGTCTAATAATAAGAATACACAGTTTTTCTAATTAGATTAGATTATTAATGATACAACAAAAATATTGTTAAGATTTCTCTTTCCCATCATGCAAGATAGCAATATCTTTGTCTCATGAAATTTAGGAACTGTTCCTGAGCACATGGAATTAAATAAGTTTTTTTTTCCTGCTTTCAAAAGCAGAAAGAGAAGTAGGTGTTTAAATCTCAGAAACAACACTCACAGGTGCATTTACTTAGTTCAAACACCTTGGAAGTAAGATGAAATTGTTGTTGGGCCTGTCTTTTGCATCTTCTCCCTGAACTCTTACATGGAAAAGGTAACTTCTCTGGGATTGTTTCATGAGTTTACACATAGCAGTGTATGCTGTATTTTGCCCATATTCCCCTTCGCTACAGTAGATCTGCTCATACTTCATAATGACCAGAAATGAATAAATGAATGAATAAAGGAGAAAGAGTTATGCCAGATCGTATTTCAATAGTTTCTTAACAGGAGAATTTTCGTTTACCTCTTTAGGAAAAATCTACACTGTATAATCTGAAATGCCTCACAGTGGACAACCGAAATGCCTGTGAAAGGATTCAGAATAAACATAGAACATGGCTTTCAAGATTTGGGCATGAATTGTTTTAAGAACCTCCCTGATATTTAGACAGATTATTGTTTTTCTGAGATGGTTATGAAATTATGAGATTTTACGTCTCTGCCTGTCTTATATGTACCTTTAAATCTATCCCAGAACAACTAAATTAGAATATAAAACCATTAAAAACTGTTATGTAGATTACAAACACAAAAAAAAAAAATATGTAAGACATAAGTTAAATTGTACTAAAATATGTCACATCCAGCTAATGAATTAAAAGGGTCTGGAAATAAAAGCATAGAATTACTTCAATTAAATACAGAAAATGCATCAGCTTGAAAAATTATTTAGTATAACAAATAATTCACTCAGACTATTAGATGAGACTTTAACAAAAGGCAAAAGAGTTCCTGAAGCCAGAGAAGAATACAATATGCTACAAATCCTACACAGGTAATACCAAAAGTCGAAAGCCACGTCTTTCAAACCTGAGTGCTTAATGTTTGACTTTCAGATGTATACTTGTGTGTTCATGTTAATGTTCAAAAGAACTGAATCCCTACACATATATGTTTCAGTGAGGGTAAAAGTAACTGGCATTTTCAAAAGAAAAATAAAATTAATATTTATAATTATGTAATTAAGCAGAAAATCCTAAACTTTTAAATAGGTAGTCATAGATTCATCCAGGCTAACATTAGACACCTCTGCCTACTTAAGATATCACCTCCAGTAAAATCAACATTTAGTAATAACTGTCTTGCTCTCAATTGACCACAGAAATAGTTATTAAAAGTTGGATTCTTAGTTTAGGTATCTTGATAGGTGTCATAATTTATTTGCTATGAGTTGGGCCCAAAGGTTTAAAAAGATTAGCTAGACTCTAAACTCTAGTTTCACTTCTACTAACCCCTCATGATCAATTTTAAAGCTACATACTTCTACTTCTAATATATTTTCTCATTAGCCTGTATGTTACATAAAGACGAGTTTTCATATTTTTGAGATCTGAGTTCTTTACTTTGGTTGTAGAAGCAAAAAAGTATTTTGCTTTAATTAATGCTGTTTTTACGTTTTTGTAAAAAGACATGCTTCGATATGTTAATAGAGTGATACTATTGCCTTTCTCAAAGCTTTCAACGTAAAGCTACTATGATTAATTATAAGACACAAAAGAAGGTACCTGAAATTCATATATAATTTCTGTTACATGAGGTGAAAAGAAAATTCCTGTATAAAAGCTTAATTCATGAGAAAGAATAGGAAAAAAAAGAGAAGCCATGTAACCCATTAAGTCCTGGGTAAGAATCTTAGAATCATAGAGTCATAGAATAGAATGTTTGGGTTGGAAGGGACATTAAAGATCATTAGTGCAACCGCCCTGCCATGGTCAGGGATCTCTTTCATAAGGTTTGCACTAGGCCATTCTTCAGGGTTTCTCTGGATGGCACATGTTCCCTCAAAAGTATGAACTGTGCCACTCAGCTTGATGTTATCTGCAAACTTGTTGGGGGTGTACTCAAACCTACTTTCTATATAATTGCTGAAGATAGTAAATAGTTTTGGTCCTAGTATGGACCCTTGAGGGACACCACTTGTTACTGGTTTCTACTTGAATGTTGAGCCACTGACTGTAACTCTTTGGACATGACCATCCAACCAATTCCTTATCCGTCTAACAGCCCGTCTGTTAAATGTGCCATGTTGGAGGGCCGGAAGCAAACACTGAGAGTGTAGTTAGTTAGAAGAGACTTAACTGAAAAGTAAAATTACTGAAAGAAAAAATGGTTTTGTTCTACCTCAAACCAGCACATCCACACCTCTCAAATTTAGTGGCAAGGATGCTATGGGGGACTGTATCAAAGGCTTTACAGAAGTTCAGGTAGATGACAACAGTAGCTCTTCCCTTGTTCACTGATGTGGTTGCTCCATACTAGAAGGTTGCTACATTGGTCAGGTGCTATTTGTCCTTGATAAAGTCATGCTGCTTGCCTCTAATTAACTCCCTGTCTTCCATATGTTTCAACTTCAAGCAGGATGTGCCTCATGATCTTAGTAGGCACAGAGATGAGACTAACTGGTCATTTCCCAGGGATCTCATTTTTACCCTTTATAAAAATTGGTGCAATGTTTCTGTTTTTCCAGTCACCAGGGACTTTGCCTGACTGCCATGGCTTTTGAAATATGATGGAGAGTGTCTTGACAACTAAATCAGCCAATTGCCTCAGGACCCCAGAGTGCATCTTATCGGATCTCATGGACTTGTGTATATTCATATTCCTCGGGTGGTCTTAAACTGGACCTCCTCCTTTGATGGGAGGTACTTTTTGCCCCGGTCCATTCCTTGAGGTTCAGGGACTTGAGACAGGAATCTTGAACCAACTGATTCTAGTGTCAGTGTGTCCTTCTCATTCAAGTGCTTTAACATAGGTGTCAGTGACATTTCAGATGTCCTAGAGCATGCTACCTGGTCTCCAGCTTTCTCTCCAGAAGGATATGAGGTTCTACTAAGTCCTGTGTCACATCCACCATCACTATCCAGATTTATCAGCTACCCTAAGGTATCTTAAATGGTTCTAGGCACATATATCAGGTTCCTAATTGGCTTGCTTTATTCCACATTTCTGACATCAGCATTGACAAGATTTCTTCCCTGTATATAGTTACTTACTTCCCAAATAGGAAGAGGTAACAGGGTGATGAACACGTCCCTTCTCTCAACTAAACAGAATATTCATAATTGTACCAGCTCCAATTCAAAGCATATACTCTAGTTATTATACTAATATAATTTGGTACTGGGACTTAACTAAGAACAAAATCTATTTGTCAAAGATTTGCCCACCATTACTGCATTACTTGCACTGAATACATGGGATTTTTGCGTGTGCAATGAATATGGGACTATAGTATTAACAAGGCCAAGAAAACAGTGTTAACTTTGATTAGACCTCATTTATACTGATTTTTTTCCATTACTCTAAAATACCATAAATAGGCTTAAGTCAATTCTACTATTAGAGAGTCTCACACTCTTTGATTTGAATGCCATTTTACAGAACCATACATCAAAGTAAAATAGGATTATCATATTTTCTATGTGGGTGGGTACGTGATATACTAAAGGCATGTTAACAACATTCTTATGTAAAGATCAGGAGGAAGAAAGTGATTATGGAAGAAGTTAAATTCCATTTCATGTGTTTGGCAATTTACACAGTATCTTTTTTTTTTTTTAAATTGGATACAATATCATTTATTCTCCTTTCTTTACTCTATTATTAACCTTATTACTGTTTTCAAATTTAAATTCTGTATTTGAGTTGATTTTCTATTACACAGTATCAAAATACAGATATGCAGAAGTGAGAGTGCTTTTGAATAAGCCTTGTCTATGCATATGGTCTGAAAGTTCAGAAACAGCTCAAACTTTGAGTACAAAGCAAAGATTTCCATTTTGTAGAGCAATTCTCGGTTTTGCATTAATGCATTATTATCATAATGTCAGTTGAACTGACAAGGCAAAATTCCTCCTTCATATTTTTGAAGGCTTATCTACATGTTGCAATTTATTTTCTATGTGACTATTTCAAAATACTGGGAAACTGCTGAAAATATAACACTTGAATTAAAAAGCTGCACCAGGATCTACCCAGTCATTTACAAACAGCTTGTTACACAAGCTTTGTTACACAAATTATATGATAGAATTCAAGCTTGAAACTTTACTTTGATAGATGGAGAAATGAGAGAAAAGTTAATGAACTGAAACTGTTCTACCATTCTGTAGGGCAATTCAATGAAAGTTTTAATAACACACTGAACCTGATGAGCAAGATAGTGTGATGATGAACATAATAGTAATGTACAATATCTGGTTTGAAGTATTATATTAACATGAAAAATAATTAAAACTTGCTTACAGAACTATGTTCCTATGCATAATTTGCAAGGAATCAGAGTCAATTAGGAATGAAAACTTGAGCTGTTTTTGTTTGTCACACACAGGCTGCCTAATGTAGTGAAAAATCCAGCATGAAATTCTTCATTCTGCTTCACCCTCCTCAGACATCTCTTCAAATGAAAATTCTATTTCAATGCAGAATTTTGGGGAGTTGATTATTTTTTTTTCCAAATAATTTTCTATGAATTATGTATGGTGGTTATGTTGTACAGCCTTGCTCATGAGGGACATAGGCAGATGACAACAATCACTGATGTTTCTGAAGCTAAGTAACTTAAGCCAATTCATTCTCATTTTAACTCTGTTACTTGGAATCTTTTAAATCTGACTGAAGAAAACAGGCCATATAGTTAATCACTATAAATCCAAAGATATTTCTAGTGACATTAACTTATAAATGGATTTTACAATTTGTTTCTCGACCGTGCAAGGGAACTTGACTCCTCTTAACAATTAGTGCTCCAGTCTGTCAAGATCTCCATTAGTCCTTCTCATAACTTCAACATTCTTTTCAGGATGCATGCTCAAACTTTTCTTCATCATGGACTTTTGTGTAATAGTTTTGTGCAATAAATACCACATAGATGCATGAAAGGGGAAAAGAATACTTTCATTATCGGCAGTCAGCAAGATTTCTGGATTCAACATGACATTTCTGCATACATGAGCTCTTCCTGAGGCAGCAAACTACTTCTATGTATTTTCATTTGTGTTTTTAATATCACTGAGATATTCAGAGTTAAAACTTCCATATGCCTCCCCCTACACACCCCACAACCCCCAAAGATATAATCCAGAGCAAAGATGTCTGTGATCAATAGGGTTGTTTCCTCATGGAGTCAGACTACTTTAAGTGAGACACAGCCCCTTTGGGGTCTGAGAGCTCAGATGTATTGTGGTGCCAGTGTTTTCCAGATGTGCCAGCTGCTGGAGGGAGGGCAAAGAGGGAGAGGCCAGACACCTGAATCCTTGCCTCTCCATTCAGGAAGATCAATGAAACCATGCCATTTTATAGCAAATGAGTATATGGTCTAAATGAAAGACTGAAAGTGTGAAATTAATTTGAGGAAAGGCAGCTGGTTATGGTTGTAGATATATATTTAGACTACATACCCTAGATTCCTGTTAAAGTCAATGGAAAGAAATAAAACTTTTAAAACATGCTTTATCTTTTCCTAAATAAAGAAAAGGTTTATTTAGATATCAAGACTTCTGAACATAGGTTTCTAAATGTGAACTAAGTATCTAAGTTCCAGATATAGTCAATGGAAAACTTGGTCTTGGTTGAAGCATAAATGACTGGTACCATTTGAGATGCCTTAGATATCTCAGACATCCAGGACACTCGTGGAGCTCAAAGGTATGACACAGGACCTGTGAAAGAACTGCAACCTTCTAGAGTGGCAGCTGGAGGCCAGGTGGGATACCCCAGGAAACCCAAAACAATACTACATTGAAAAGCTGAGTTCCAGGTTAAGCACCATTTAAACTGAGCTGAAACACATTCTATTCTCTATTAACTGTATTCACTAGATCTTTGATGGCAGTAATAAGAGTTTAGACACACAGTTTCCACACATATGACAGTACTTAGTCACTTAAATTTTGTTCTTTAGTCTACAGGTGAACTTAGCATTTCAAAATGTGACATGAACCTTAAAAGTTCCCATTTTCCCCCATTGACTATGCAGAAAGCCAAAGGTGACTTGCTCAGCAGGAGGCCTCTATGCTGCAGGTGTGAGAAATTCAGCAGAGTGAGCATACTGAAATTCAGTTTGAGAACCTAATTATGAAAAAATCTTAATAGCTGCATCTATTACTCTGATGCATATAATGTATGATCTATATTTTCAAGAAGTTTAGATCTTTTGTCAGAATCAGTCATCATAGAGAGAGAAGAAAAAAAAATAAAGCTTTAGTATCTGGTTTCTTGGCCTCTGCCCTAATACTGTCAATTTGGCTTGTCAGTTAGTGTCAATTGTGGTTATATTGATCTGTGTGTTTTATGGATTCTACCTAGAATTAGACTTTTTCTACAAACTCAGATACTACAGCAAAGTCCATGCCTTCTGAATTTCAGCCACTACTGAATTAAACATTAAGGCTACTTTTCTAAAAAAGGAGTCAAACTTAGTTATTTTCATCCTTCTCCTTTATTTACTGATTATCTTTTTACTGGACTGATGTTAGTAAAATGAGCAAAATTTTACCCTGCCTATTGGGGGCAATATGACATAAATGATTATTTATTTATTTTGCAATTAAGCATACTGTGATATTATGAAAGTAAGTTAGCTGATATTCTTTGTTTTATTCTGATCCCATTTGTACTGTACTAAATTGAGGATGTTCTCCTGAAGGCAAACAAGGGACACTCTTGAAGAAAAAAAAAAAAGAAAAGAAAAATCACAAAAAGCCTCATTTTTTTGTTGCTGTTATTGTTTTTTACTGGAATATTATTCTAGTTTCTGATATAAAGTTATGTAGCATTAAATATTAATACAGTGTAAAAACTTTACAAGCAAATATATATCTGTCTGTGTTCTAATGTTACAACAAACATCACCAAAGATATCAGTTGTATGTATCATCTGTAATATTTTGGTTTTCTTGTAATAAATTGTGATTTGACAGGGAAAAAATATTTGAACAATACTCTTTGGCTGCCTTCTTATGTGTGTGTATTCTTATTTTTAATTGAAAGTTCCATCCTGAAGATGTTATTCATGTGAGATTCATCACACTTAACTTTAGCAATATAACAGTTAAATAGCATAGCCGTGATTTAGCTTACCCAACCTTAGAAGCTGCAATTCAGTTACAGAGTGAGATGTCTAAATTCATGTGCTCACAATACAGCTGTTACATTTCAGCCAGGGAACACTTAAGATTCCTTAACATAATCATCCATAACACTTAACGTATGCTAAAGTATCTTGCCTGGACTCCAGCTGCTAGTCCAGAAAAGAAATGCATTAAGCCTTTTCAGGTATCTCAGGGACCCTAGGTTGCTTTAAAGACTGTCTAAGCACGCACAACTCAAATGATATTTAATTTTTTTTTTTTAAATCCAGTCCAAAATGTCTAACCTGAGTTCAAACAGGACAGGATTATATCCGAATGCTATAACTACAGCAATTTAAATTAACCCTGCTAATCCATTCTAGTAGTTTTAATATAAAATATTCACCCATATGGCAAACAAAAATCATTCTTATTTTTTATTGTTTTAATTAAACAAAAATTCTCATCAACATATTCTTGTCTGCTTGTTCAATTGGGCAATGTCAGTCAAAGCCAAAGGCAGGTAGTTACAGACATTCAACAGGATTTCTGAAGAGTTGCATAATCAAACCTCAGCGAGCAGAAAATGGGGGGAGGGGGAACACAACCTCACAGCTTTTAAGCCCACTAATGAACCTCTGTGCCAAATGCTGAGCCCACAGGAGGTACAATGTGCATATACACACTTATATGTGTGTGAATATGCACATTCACACTTAGAAATGAGCAAGTAGACAAATCCTAGGCTCAAGGTATGAGTACAAACTGGCTCATGTTCACATTGCCAAGGGCTAGTCCCCTCTGTAGCAATTTTGTCTTGTACAGGGCTAGCAGAAAAGTCTGAAAAAAGCTAGGTTATGATATAACAGTTTTTCAATAGGGACGGTCCATTACAGATTATCTGTTACAGATTATAGCTTCAGTGCTTGAGTTCACTCACGTTCTGGTTTTATTAATTTAGCGGGATAGAGTACCCCATTCCAGTCCAATGCAAAAGGATGTACATCACACAGTTATGTTTTCTAAATTTTCTCTTTCTTTCTCTACTGTTTGACATTTTGATCCTTCATGAGAGATTAAGACTGATTCCTCATCAATCCAGACAGAGCAGGGATTTGCAACTCACTTTCTTCTCTCCCCAGGAATAATTGTTTTTGAATTTAGTAAACCCTGACATTTGGAAAAAAATCATTTCAGTGAAAACTACAGAAATTTATCTGTGGATGGGATTTTGTCTAAAAAAACCAATAATGTTCTGATGAAACATATACGTTGATAATTTCCATTTGT
This sequence comes from Calidris pugnax, assembly GCF_001431845.1. Taxonomy (NCBI): domain Eukaryota; kingdom Metazoa; phylum Chordata; class Aves; order Charadriiformes; family Scolopacidae; genus Calidris; species Calidris pugnax. The sequence goes on along the minus strand of NW_015090999.1, from coordinate 5,919,565 downwards.
TTTCTATATCATGCTAGATATGATTATGGCTCCACTATCAACCCTTCTATAGCAATTATCTTAAATTTAGCACTCTCTACTAAATGTCTTTATCATAGGCTTGTTGCTTCATAATCAGAAACGTATTGATTTCAAATAACCAACTGCACTGGTAAAATCCACGTAAAAGAACCATATTTCAACATTATCTGACCAATACTCTGTTAGTGATGTAACACTAGTAGCCAGAACGGATCCTTTAAAATGTGCAACATGTTTTTAAACCTTATTAGCAAAATTTTTTCTTCACTTTTATTTCATTCCTAATTTCATCCATATAACATAATGGACATGCTCAAATACAATACAAAATGAGGCTAAGAATCCTTACATTTATTATTCAGGTTAGAGCTTATGAATACTATGAAATTATTCAAAGCACAAATGGGCCTAATTTAATATACATGTCTGCAACTAAGCTAATAAATTAGGGCAGACAGTAATTTATGAATCTGTAGTAAGAACCACTTTCTTCTGAGCTTAATTTCAATATTGCCTTATTATAAGGCCCAAATCAACAGTCTAATCATTATCCTAAATATACTTTCTCATTTATTTAGTTTCAGTGGACTATTGTCTTATACTAAAATATTAGTTAGTTAAGATAATCTTTCATTAATAGCAGTGTAGTCATAGAAAGACCTTTCAAAAACCTAAGTGCTTCCTGTTCCCATGGGCACCTTTAGCCAATGTCAGTAACATCTTTCACTCTGCTGTTCAGATCTGCAGTTCTCCTTCCTGAATAATTTCAGCAAATCTGTAGGGGCTAGCACCTGTATTTAGAGTACTCTTCTTGTTCATTCTCACACTGTCATATTTTGTCTGTGTATCATGTTATTACATTCAAAACTATGTATATCTATATTAAAGCACAAAAAAGACCAAGAAAAGGAAAAGAGAAAGACAAAGTAGGTTTGGGTGTTTTTCTCCCTATAGGATATGCATATTTCTATTTCAGTGGTTTAGGGGTATCCATCAACCTAGCTTTTTGACAAGTGTTTCCAAGAAAGGACCATCTTTTCATTCACACTTATTTTTTGACTACTATGATCTTCACCACATGCCAGAGAATTAATACTATGCTTGTATTTTGAGTAGATCCTGTTTATCCATATTTTCTTACTATATTAACTAAAACAGAGAAAAATCCTCAACAGACACCTGATAAAATAACCTTTATAACCACAGTAACTAATTTTGAAACATTTGCTTCCCGAACTGTACCACTGGAAAAAAAATCTTATGCTGTTTTTGTGCTTTCATTCTCTCCATTTGTACCCAATCTAAGTTCTGACACTTCTCTCTAAAATTCCATGTTGCTTGCAGAATGCCCAGTACTACCAACTTTATTGTGCCATATTTATCCTGGGCAACACAATACATCCACTTACATTATGACTAATAGTCTCTGGGGTCTAGCCATATATTCTATACCCTGCACCTAAATCTTTCCTACCATCTGTCTTCCCTTTAAGATATCTCATGTGAATAGGTTGTTACTGTGTGTCCATAATTAAATTATATTTTTCCCTTTTCAGTCCTCCTGTGAAAAAGCACAGTTTGGCACCTTCTTTTCATAAACCAGATTTTTTCTGAGACACTTTCCACTGTATTTTCATATCCATTGGTAGCATTTATCTCTCATTGTGATCATCTTAATGACTTCAATAGTGACTACAGCCCTGGAGTATTGTATTCCTCATTTATATTTCAAGCTTTACCCAAGAACCAGTTATCTACTATTATGGCTGCAGCAATAGCTGTCAGGATTTTTTTGCTGTTGTTACATTTTTGTTTCCTGAGCCTTCTATTACTTTATGATGTTTCTATTATAGTTATTATGTACTGTAGCAATTTCTAAAGGCATTGGCTGAAATATGAGTCCCATCCAAACCCAAACATTAGTCCCCAAGTCAAAGAGCTAGAAATTTGAAAAGATAAAAATAAAATTCGAGTTAGGAAAACAGATGGAAAAAGAGTGTGGGATACATCTGATCTAACTGATAGCCTCTAAAAATCAATGGTTGTCCTTTAAAACTTAATTGTCATGTCTCAGCCAACCATCTCTGTTATAATATCTTTTGTATAATTTCAAGGGTTTGATTTGTTTCTCACATGCATTTAATTATAGGCAGTGTTGGTGTATATAATAGAGCTACATGTAGGATTCAAATCCTCTGCCCATTCATAGATATGCAGTGCTGTTTGTGGTACCTTAAAGTACCTTGCCTCGGCACCGGCTGTCCATATGTCCTCCAAGCCTTGAGTCTTTTCTGTCAGCATCATGCAGACAGCTCAGATACCATTGTAACTCAAATTACTGATGTGGACCTAGTGAGTCAAGCCACCAGCCTCTTAGTGTAGATCCAGAGTTCAATTCAGTTGTTTCCAGGCGTCTACTCCTATTTCAGATGCCTGAACGTATCCCACCTAGGCTCCAGATGCCACCCCAGAAATATATTACTGTGCCTCAGTCCTTATTTTGTGTGTACCAGCCTCATACATACATCTCAGATACTCCAGGACACCTCAAGCACTACTGGTTTGTGCTAGGGGAGTTCATTCAAGCCAGGTGAGATAAACACCATCAACACTCTAGGTCACATAGGAATCCAGAATAAGACTCATGTTCCCTAATTCTTTCCAGCAGACTATACTGCTTCTTAATTTCTTCATAGCTGTTCTTCATTAAATTTTCCACCAGTTTCCAAAGTTTTCATAGTGGCTTCCCAGCCCATCTTTACTATTTGAGTTGTCATTTAAAGAAAGGAAAAAAAAAAAAAAAAAAAAAGAACCATGGTCTTCCCATTTTTTTCTTTTCCTCAAGTCACATTTTAATGCACCTTGTTTGCTAAACTTTCCATCTGCAAGAGAGTTGCAGTCGATTCAGAAATAGTAAAGTAACACAAACCAAGCATGACAAACCATGCTTAGACATGCTTTGAGACCAAAGCTTGAAGGGTCTTTCTGAACAGTCATGATAACAATAAAAGTCATTAATGGCTAAGAGAATTTGTTCCACTGGCTTAGTTGGAAACTGTCTGAGGGGGCACTCTTGCTACCTAATGGAAAGGGAGAAAAATGGAGAGGGAGTTCTATGGGGCAAAATCACTTTGTGCTGAAACACTATCACTAAAACAATGGCACTTAAAGCAGTCATTCACTTAAAGTCAACTCAGCGTCTTCTACACTGGGCTGTTTCTGTCCACTCTTTCCTCTGCTGTGAATTTTCAAGTGTTTGATGCAGGAGACTGCTATTTTCTTCAGGGGAATTTCTGCTGACTTTGTTCCTCTCTCACACAACTGAAAAATGTATTTAAGAAGTATACACCGTAACTGATTCAAAAACTTTAGCTGGTAAATGAAAATATTCATCACAACAATATATATAAATTGACCTGGTAATTAATCTTCTAGAAGTAATATTGATGGATCTCATTTATATTTCTCCACCAATAAGATAATACAAAAGTTTCTGAAACTCTCAGACAATTATGTTGTCTTCTGTTACAAGTTAACCCATTAAGCTACCATTGCGAAACACAATCATAATGAATGTAATGTAATGTAACCAAATTCTTGCAACATTTTTTAGTCCACATTTTTCCCATTGCTAATATTCATCTGCCTGGGAAAAGCTGAGGACAATAAAAAAAGATTCTTGTGATTTTGATTTGCCATGTCGATAGTCCTAATACAGCTTAAACAGTTTATACATTATACATTTAAAACAGATTATACAAATATCTGGATGATTTTGGGGCAACTGTAGCTTATCAACAGAAACCATTAATTCTTCGCTTTCTGACTTGTTACCAAATCCCAAATAAAATGTACTTATGCAGCAGCCAGCTGAGAAGTCCTGCCCATTGCCTGGAAATTTCTGTACCATGAATCACAAAGAATTCCCACAAAATTGAACTGCTCAAACACATGGAATAAGATTCAGCCACAGAAACCGTGCTACGACACATATATACCTATGGAAACTTTTCTAAATACAAAAGGATCTACTTGCTGAAGACCATAATCATCTAAGAATGCTCACTTTAGATCACACGTGAATAAAAACGTAGCCAAACCCACTCTGACTGACCCGAACAGTATAAACAGCTACACTAAACTCTGGAACAAAATCCTGCTTTGTTTTGCAACTGAACAAGCCACTGACAAAAATACAGGGATAAAGAAGTTGCCCCTTTACTAAGAGCTACTTGTCTGGTGGACTTTCATACTTGGGCGACCTACAAAACTTCTCATGGGTGATGGAAGGTAGAGATTATTCTGTTGGGAAGGAGAAGCATTTTGCAGCCTCTTGCTGCCCTAACTTTCACCCTAATGAGTTTTTCCCCCAGTTTAAGAAACTGTGAAATGTTCGTCTTTTGTAGTAGTTAATGGCTGTTCTAGCTGAGTAAACAGTAGCACCCAAAGCCTTTTCTTCTCCACCAGATAAAATCTGACCCCGTTCTTACAAAAAAAAAAAAAAAGTTTATAAAAAAGTTTATATTACCTTAGTATGCACGCCAATCTGAAACAGTGTAATGCAACTGCACCAAAATTTTAAAATAACCCAACACAAACAATAATATCGCATTCCTCTGCAGTTCCACCAGTACACTTCTGCTCAAAATGATACATAACCCCTATAGGTATTAATTTAAATTTTTATCGGGTTGCTCCTAGAGTTCCACTCAGTCTTCTGCAATGGCATGCAAGAGGCTACCATGAATACAAGCATATATTTCTATGGCAACAGTTTATATTTTAGGCCAGTCTTAGTTGAAATGCTTGCAGGAAAAAAAAAAAAAATTACACCTAACTAAACAAGATATCTGTTCCCTTTCTGTCTGTCCTGTCTGAAACAACAGAAATTTCTTCACTGTGATGACACAGATGCGATAAGAAGTAACATAATGTGATATAAGTTATGCCTAGAATTATGAGATTAAGTTAGCAGAAAATACGCACATTTTGACACAACATGGATATTATATAGACTTCCAATGATAGAAATATTATCACAGTTAGGCTTTATCAAAATGAATAAAATATTTAATTTTTTGTTATTCTTATTAATGCCATACAGCTAAACATATTTAACATATTTGCACCTCACTCTCCTTTAATATATCCCAAATCATCCCTTTTCTTTCTCTCATTTTTTTCTTTGGTGAGTGGGTTGAGGTTTTTCTATAAAAATTACATTGGAAGTGCTAAACATGCAAATAAGATAAACATCGTAATTCAAAGCATAGTAATTATATCATCTCAGAGAATTAGGTGATCTATGTGTCTTAAGGGTGAGAGCCTGCAAGATGGAAGAAAGAATCGTGTCATGTTAAAATCAGAAAAAGACATAGGAAGAGAAAGGGTCGTTTTGTTATTTCCCCCCAGCCCAGAGTGATAAATGCACATCTTCAACAGTTCAATTGAACGACATTTCTATTTAAGTATGACAATGAAATAGCACTTTAAGAAAAGTAAATGAGCAAAGTTACAAGTTTATGCTACTTCTAAATGATGACAGATCAAAACGACGTATATTTAGCATTATATTCCCTGGAATGTATGCATGCCTGATCTCTGTCAGTGATTTGACAACTTTAATTTACTATATCTTTTATCTTAACTCCCTTAACAGTGCTTGTAATGTAACTATGATTTTTTTTTTTTACCATGCTATGTATCCTTAATGTTCTCAGTTCTTCAATTTTGACACCACAATATTGTGGAGAAGGCAGCAAGACTTACGTAGTCATCTAGGGGTGCACTAGCTCATTCTTAAATGTTTTTTTTTTAATTATGCCTAAATAAAATCGATGGCCTCCTGAGGACAGAACTACTGTCTCACATGTAAATGCATTTTCCTTTTCTCCTCAATCTGGTAGATTGCACAAAGCACAACTAGTGCCTCTACTGCCATCACTTTGTTTTACACAGAATGTCCTGGCAGAACAATCAGTCTAACAAAGAAGCAAGGGGGATAAAGATGGGCCCTCAAAATAGGAACGGTTTGTATAGTCAGCCAGGACATCCCATTTTCAAAGCTACACAATCAAACTTCAAGATATTTTCTAGGAGACTGCAGACCTTTCCACAGTGACAAAGGATTCTGGAGGAATGATCTATTGCCCACGTTTAATACTTCATGAACACCCGGAATCAGGCTTCTACCTCGTTTTCAAGAGTGTGCCTATCTATTGCAATGTGTATGTATGTAAGTCTGTTTTCTCCTAACATATCCCAAATGCGGGCATTTTTTCTATAAAGCAAACCGAATCAGTATTTGAAGTTCAGCAAGTCCCTTACAGTGTTATACTCTTTAAAATGAATCTCTGCCTGGAGAAAGCCAGAAGCAACGTGACTGAAATTCTCCATATCTCCTCTGGGACTGGAGCTGTGAGTTACAAGTGATCTGCAGGGGCTTTTGCCTTTACAGGTTTTACTGAGTTTAGGGGCACTTTCCCTTACAGGGATGGGATCAAATACGAGCTGCCTGAAGTCCAGCTGCAGCACTGCGCCGTGAGTCGCTTTTTTTTTTGCTTTTTTTTTTTTTTTTTTTTTTCCAGCGTTTAGTATCAAAGGGTGCAGCTAACCCAGAGCAGGGATGGGAAAGTCCCCTCGCTAATTAGTTTTCCCACTCGCAGCAGCTGCTGGAGCCCAGCCGCCCGCAGCAGCCCCGCCTCGCCGGCAGTCCGGCAAGCTGCCTCCGGGCCTGAAGTGCTGACCGGTGAAATCCGGCTCCTGCTTAATGAGACCGAGCTAGGCAGAGTCAATTAAATCAAATTCCCACTAACATCCCTAATATATCTGCAGTGTGTGTGCAGCAGAGGCGGCGGCAGCAGCGAGAGATTCACCGTATTAATAAAGGGATTCACTGCCGCATTACCAAAAAAAAAAAAAAAAAAAAAGGCGAGGGAGAGGGAAGGAGGCAGGAAACTTCTGTGTGTTATTTACACCGGGGAAGGGGTGAGGGAAGGGTGTTTGTGCCTCTGAGTGTGAATGAATGAGAGGAAGGGACAAGAGGAAGGGAGGGAAGGAGGGAGAGAGAGAGGGAAACACACACAGAGAGCACTGAAAGGAGGCTCTGTCCCCTAAACCCAAATAGCCCACTTGCAAGAACTGATGCTGGAAAAATGGTAAGGACCCGGAGTTGAAAACATTTTCACTTTAATACTGAAAAAATATGCCATTATAAAATCCTCGAATAGAATTAGTAATTTTTACTTGCTTCCTCAGTTCTGGTTTCCTCAAGTTATAGTAAGATTTACAACAGCACAGAATTTTCTACCATTAAACTTTGCAGCCTAAGCACTAGAGTGACATTAATTGGTCATGCTTAACTGCCTTGGATTTTTTTTTTGTATGTTTACACTGTTATCATAATAGAAATCAAGGGTACTAATTTTTACATTCAGATGGAAAGGCAATACTGAATATGTATACTGAAAAAGCAAAAAAGGAAAAAAAGAAACACAACCTACCATCAACAAAGCAAATATCTCCCAGCAAAGTAATTCCCTCCTCAAAAAAAAAAAAAAAATCCAATGAGAATATTCATGCAACTATGTCTTAAATAAAACCTTTACAATTTTTTCCACAGTAAAAGTACGATCTCTACTGCCTATTGATCACACAAAAATGGCGAAATGGCACTTTTTATTATCATACTGTATTTCGTATATAGAAGGTTTGATACGAAGGGACTTATCAGGTAAGAGGGATGATGGTGTGAACTAGACGCTGCTTCCAGTTGGGGGCTGGAGCGTCCCTGGGGTGCGTTGTATCCATGCGAGCCATTTTTTTTTTTTGTCCATTTGTCTGTTTATTTCGGAGTCGGAGTCATTTATTTACATTACATTCATGCCTTCGTGCAACTTTCCACTCCTGCTTTGCTGTCAGGAGGAGGCCGACACCAGCCTTTCCTCCGTCCCCCTCCTCTTCCCGGCCTCTCGGAGAGGAGTCGGTCCATAAGGGAAGAGGGCAAAAAAGCAAAACAAACCCCAACACAATAGAACAAAAGCCCAACAAACCCAGGAGCCGAGTCTCGCCCCGCCGGAGCCGAAGGAAGCGGGTCCTCGCTTGTCCCGGCAGCGCACGGGAGGAGGTTGCGCCCACCACGCCGGGCTGCGTGGAGCTGCAGGGGTGTGCCCCGGTGCCAGGCTCCCCCCCCACACCAGGCCTCGGTGCTTGCTATGGGGGTCGTGAGGAGAGGCGTGCGTGCGTGTGTTTTGTTTCTCAGCAAAGGTAGTCGAGGTGCGGAGCCATCCCACTGGCCTGAGCGCGAAGGGCCGGTCCCGGGTGGCGGCCCCCCTTGGTCCCGCCCGCTGCCTCAGTCTGACAGGGAGTGGGAGCCGCAGTCGTAAACCCTGTGGGCCCCGTCGGTGCTGTAGGGCCCGTTGTGCCAGTAGGACGAGTCGCAGACCGTCTGCAAGGAGTTGATTTCAGATGCAGAGGAGTTGGCGTCCCTCCTCTTGGACCGCTTTCTGTTCCTCAGGATGAACACCAGCATGCCAACCACCGTGAAGGCAGAGGTCACAAAAACCAGCAGGAGCCCTGGCACCAGCACCGAAATAGAGACCCGGCTGGTCTCCAAGTAGGAGTTGGAGTGAGTACCTGTCTCTGTCAACCCAGTGCTGGTTTTGTTAGGAGAAGTTAATGTGGGCGAGATTTTTAACTGAGGGCAAATCACATCGTTGGAGAGAGACTCGAAATCCTCCTTGAAGAAATCTTCAGGGGACTCGCACCTCAGGTCGCTCATAATCACCTTGGGGCGCAGCATCTCCGCCCACTGTTTGAAAGGCACGATAGGGCAAGTACAGTCCCACGGGTTGCCATGCAGGTCGATCTGGGTGATGGAGGTGAGCTGGTCCAACACCCCCACCACCGGGAGGTACATGAAATAATTGTTGTGTATGCTCAGCTTCGAAAGTGAGACTCCAGCGAACACGTCTACCGGAAGAGACCTCAGCAGGTTGTTGTTGAGGATGAGGACTCTCAGTTTGGGCATCACATTGAAGGTGCCGGGCATGATCAGCTGGATCCCATTAAACTCCACATTCAGATACTCCAGGTTTTGCAGCCCAGCAAATTTCTCCCGGGACAGGGTGTCTAAGTAGTTGCTATCCATGTAAAGCCATCGAAGATCGAAGAGGTTCTTGAAGGTGTTGTTCTCCACGGTGGCGATGTTGTTGTTGCCCAGATCGAGTAAATTAAGTTTCCGGTAATCCAGAAAGTGGGATTTCCTGATGGTGTGTATTTTGTTGTCTCTAAGAAACAGCTCCTGCACATTGGACGGCTTGGGCTTCAAATCTACCAAGCTGCTCACATTCCTGTCATTGCAATTAACCTTTAAACCTGAGCCAGGGATCTGATCACAGCTGCAGATCTGCGGGCAGGACACGGTAGCCGGTAGCTTGCTCTTGGCACTAACTGTCGACACGGCAGCAGTGGGTCTGGTCTTGATTTGCCAATTGACAGGAATCTTTGTACCTCCGTTTGGACCAGATCCTGGCGTGGCAGGGTCTTCTTTGCCATGTATTTTAAAGGGGGTTGGAATGGGACCAGGATCGCAGGTTTCTTCTTCGGCAGGGGGAGCAGCTAGGCTAGAATCCACTCTGTTCTTTTTGCACAGCTCTTGCTCTGTGGTCTCATTTAAATCTTTGCCCTGCAACCTAGTGGGAGCCTCACAAATCACTCTGCCGATCAAAGCATTTTTGGGTATGTTTTCCAGCCATTCCTTCAATGACAGCAGATCGCAAGTGCAGTCCCAGGGGTTATCCTCTAGCAGGATTTCAGCAATGCCTGGGATCTGCTCCAGGACCTCCTCATAAGGCAAGGTTTTAAGACGGTTTCCCCGGAGGTCGAGGTGGGTGATCGGCACATACTGAAACACATTGGGGGGCAAGGTGCTGATGAGATTGTCATTTAAAATCAGCACCTCTAGCTTGTTTAAGTCCCTAAATGCTCCCGGGTCAATATCCCGCAATAGATTAAAATCTGCCTGGAGGTATTCCAGATCGTCCAGCCCCAGGAAAGTCTGCTTCCTGAATGATTTGATCTTGTTGTTGTTTATGTGCAAGCGTTTCACCAGCTGCAGCCCAAGGAAAGCCCCAGGAACAATCTCATGCAAACCGTTGTTTTCCATGTGCAAACTGACTGCATTGTAAAAGTTAGCAAACTCATTAGGGAAAAGTCGAGTCAGGGAATTGCCATGCAGGAATAAATGGTAAAACTGGGAAGTTGGGGCGGTGAAATGTTGCAGGCTGGTAAATCCCTTTTTCTCACAGTCTACGTGCAAATCCCCTTCTATCTCGTTGCAGGCACAGATCTTCTCTTTGCAAACGTCCCCTGTAACGTTTCCAGCAGCAAAACAAAGAGACGTCTCCAGCAACAGAATCCAAAGCAGCATTTTTAAACCGAGCAATTCATTCCCGATCTCATCACAAAGTAACAGCAACCATCCTCCTCACACGGAAAGCAATTCCAGTTCATTCAATACATGGAATGTCCGAACCAGCACCAAAGGGGGAGAAAAAAAAAAAATATGTGGGGAGAGGGAGCAGGGAGGGTCGGCGGAGGGGGGGGACTCTTTCTTTCCTCCTCTCTCCCTCTCTCCCCCCCCCACGTACAACCGCAACAGCCCAGATTCCAGTCAATAATTATATCCACAAACTCTCCAGGCACGTACTGCAAGGCACAAAAAAAAAAAAAAAGGCCAAAAAACAATCCCCCTCCTCGATCCCCCTCCCTGACGCCTGCCGGGCGGCTAAGTGGAGGTTTGCCGGCCGGGTTGGCTCACCGGCGCGGGAACGGTGCTGCCTGCCACCGGCCGCCGCTGCATGTTAGGGAGGCGCAGGCGGAGAGCGCGGCGCTGGCCGCGGAGGTGCCGCTGCGCGCGGCTCCGCGCCGGACTGAC